>NC_056732.1:122127797-122427797 GCF_019279795.1 Protopterus annectens
TTTACCCCCTGCACCTGCTAAGCCAGACAGATACTACAGGGTCCCGGATTCTCATAAATTCCTATATAAAAACCCCGCTGCTGACCCAGAAACTATATCTCAGGGTCCCAAGGGGATTAAAGCTTCCACTGCAAAAAACCCTGTCCCCTCTCATAGGGATTCTAGGGCTCTAGACAGATGGGGGAAAAAAGTTTACACTTCTGCCACCCTGGATGTAAGGGCTTTAAATTGTCAATTCCATATGCTTAAATATCAGCAATATTTAATGTCACTACTTAAACAGAAAATGTGGACAAATACTGAATGTTCAGAGAACAAGGAATTGCAGGATTTATTGCATGCAACTGAACAAGTGGGAAAGCATACTTTGCAATGTGGTTATGATTCACTGGAGGCCTCTTGCAGGGCTGCTGTTACAGGTTCTGTTATTAGAAGGCATGCTTGGTTAAAGGAACAGAATCTGCCTGATCATGTTAAAGCAAAATTATTACTTGCACCATTACAGCATGATACTTTGTTTGGTACTAAAGCAGAAGAGGTGTTGAAAAAAATGGAGGATAAAGCAAAATCCATGCAGACAGTCAAGGATTTCTTACAGGTACATCCACCCAGGTTTAGCAGGAACTGGCCTTCTAAAAATTGGTCCTTTCCAATCTCAGACAGACCACAAAGAGGCTGATACAGGTGTCCCAGAGGCAGATCTCAGCCCCAAGGCTCATACAGGCCTAAACAATAGGGTCTTCCTACCTCCAAAAGCAGAGAAGACAAATCACAACCTTACAGGAAACAGTCCCAATGACTTTCCTCTGCCAGTTCCAAGCAGTTATCTTTTGACAGCCCCCTTAGGGGGGAAAACTAGCACTTTTTTCATCAAATAGGAAAATGGTTACCCAAGACAAATGGGTCCTGAACATAGCGTCCCAAGGCTGCAGGTTCCATTTCTACACTCTACCAAGGTCAAAGGGCATGCCAGACCTGCCATACAATCAATGGGTAGAGGCACAAAAACAAACTACAGCCCTCATGGACATGAGGGCCATTCAGCAAGTACCACAACAAGAGCAGGGGCAAGGATTTTACTCCACACTTTTCCTAGTACCCAGGAAGGACAAAACCTGGAGACCAATTCTGGACCTGTCTATACTAAATACGTTTCTGGAAGTTCCAAAATTCAAGATGTTGACTCTACAGCAGCTACTGCCCATGCTGGGCAAGAGGGCTTGGCTCGTAACTTTGGACCTAAAAGAGACATACCTGCATGTCCCAATCAGACAGTCTTGCAGAAGATACCTCAGATTCACAGCTGGCTCAATGCATTATCAATTCTCTGCACTGCCCTTTGGCTTATCTACTGCGCCCAGGGTCTTTACAAAATGCCTGGCACCAGTAATTGTGTTTTGCAGACAAAAAGGAATTCAAATATATCCCTACTTGGACGACTGCCTAATTCAAGCAGAGAACAAAGACACCAAATATTCCTCAGATTTTACAATACCTAACTGAGATGTTGAACAAAGGCCTTTCTTTCTCATCAATTAAGATGCATGCCTCTGCCATTTCTGCACATTACAATACAGAACCACCTATCTATTCTCATCCTTTAATAAGGCAGTACCTCAGAGGGGCCAAAAACATTGGGCCTCCAAGGAGAGCACCAATTCCGGCCTGGGACCTCAATTATGTTTTGGAAAAACTCACACTGCCTCCTTTCGAGCCAGCATCAACAGCAGATATAAAATTCTTATCTTGGAAAACAGCTCTGCTCCTAGCCATAACCTCTGCAAGGTGAGTCTCGGAGTCACAAGCACTCATGGCTGTGGAACCTTTCATCATTTTTCATCCAGACAGGGTTTCTCTGAGGACAAACCCTACATTTATGCCTAAGGTGGTGTCCAGTGTGGCCCTCAACCAAACCATTCACTTGCCTACCTTTTACCCAAATCCACAGAACAAGGATGAGAAAATTCTGCATTCTTTTTTACATAGACAGGCAGTTGCACTTCTACTTGGACAGAACTAAAGCTTTCAGAAAGACTGAGCAACTTTTAGTGTCATATGCTGCAGGAAAGGAAAGGCGATCTCAAAACAGACCATTTCTAAATGGACAGGCCATTGCATCCGTTTCTGCTATTTTCAACATGGCAAATCAGTGCCTAAGGGCATTAGGCCTCATTCCACCAGAGCAGCAGCGACTTCAGCAGCCTTCCTCAGAGGTGTACCAACCAAAGAAATCTTAGAGGCTGCAACTTGGAGTTCAGTGCACACCTTTACAAAGCACTACCACTTGCCTCTCTACTGCAAGTCCAGAGCAGGCTTTGCCACTGCAGTTCTGCAAGGCCTCATAGCCTCTCCTAATCCTGTTTAGCCCAGCCACCCATCCTCAGCTTTGGGATTCTACCCAAGAGTAATGACTGCAACAGTGAAACACGATGAACATAGTACAGTTGTGTACCTACCATAAATGTAGATGTTCGAGTGTATTCACTGTTGCAGTCCAGGTTACCCACCCACTATCCCCCTTTTCTTTGCTAGGACTTATCTGCACTTCTCTATCCTATGCAACCTTTTTGGTGTATTTGCTTGTAGATGAAGGAAATGTTATTTTTGTGCATGCATTTCTTATTGGTATATTTTTTCAGCCTACCTGATGTCCTTCAAGGATGCATCTGCAGTCATCACATATGGGTTGTTCTGCCTCAGGCAGCCCTTCGGTCGGCCGGATTCCAAAGTCTGGGTCCGGCGTCGGCTGACGTCGCCCCTTCCCTGACATCAGAGCGCCTGGGGTATAAAAGCGTTTGCAGAGGATTTTTTTGGGGCTAGTTTTTCATACAAAATGCCGTCGGAGACTCCGACTTCCCATTTAATAAAGAAACGGAAGGACAAGGACCGACACGCGGGCCGCGGTTTCAGCTGAAACCACGGCCAGGCCTACCGCGAGTGTCTTGGTCTCGGCTGAAACCGAGTCCTTGGTACTTCGACCCCTGAAACCGCTCAACCGACAACCTCGGCCCCGGAGGCCCCTGCTGAGTCGGTTATTGAATTTCCTTCAGAAACTGGTGTCTTGGAAACTTCCGACACCATTCCTCTAGACAAAACTACTCCAGCACGTGGTGCAGCTAGGCCTCCTGCATCCATGTCCATAAAGGCATTCACCAAGGCTAAAGTTGCTAAACATACAAAAGCTATGCCTCCCAGGGTTATTCCTCAGGGACCCTCTACAAGTTCACAGATTCTTACTTTAGCAGAGGACCTTATTTCCTTGATTTGGGGATCTCAACCTCATCCGGACAGGGGCTCTCAACCTCCTCTAGACAAAAGGCCCAGGGTTGAGCCCTCTGATCCCCACTCCTCAGAGGAGGCCTCTGATGGCTCTGCTCTCTCGGACTACCAGGAGGAGGCTTTTTCGCCTCTGAGGATTCTGATGCAGAGGAATCCATCCCCTCGGCCTCTCCTCCTGAAGAGCTATCCTTCGGTGAGACCCTTCACACTATGAGAGAGCATTTCAAATGGCAGGGCCAGGAATTTTCTGATTCCAGGAAAAGATTAAGAACGTTTCTGCATTTACCTCAGCATAGACCTTTGGCTATTCCTCCTGTTTTGAATGTCACTGATGATGTGTACTCTGAGTCTAGCATAACCCCTGACACTCTTCCCCCCGGCCCCTGTCAAACCCGATAGGTACTACAGGGTCCCGGACTCACATCATTTTCTTTACAAGGCCCACTCTGCTGATCCAGAAACTATTTCCCAGGGCCCTAAAGGGGTTGCAGCTGCCACCTCTAAAAATCCACTCCCCTCTGAAAGGGAGTCCAGGGCTTTAGAGAGATGGGGTAAAAAAGTGTGTACTTCTGCTACTCTTTCTATGAGGGCATTAAATTGTCAATTTCATATGATACAGTACCAAGAGTATTTGTTAGATGAATTGCATAAGAAACTGTCTTCACCTGAACCCCTAGATCGCAAATCACTACAGGATCTGGTACATAACTCCCAGCAGGTTAGTAACCATTTCTTACAATGTGGTTATGATGCATTGGAAGCTTCATGTAGGTCAGCTATGACAGGTGCAGTCATACGTAGGCATGCTTGGCTGAAGGAACAATCTCTGCCAGACCATGTTAAAGCTAAGCTTCTGGATGCTCCCCTGGAAAAGCAAAAGTTATTTAGCTCCACTGCTCAGGAGGTCTTAAAGAAGGTTGAGGAAAAGGCAAAATCTGTACAAACAGTTAAAGATTTTCTACAAGTCCAACCACCAAGATTCAGCAGAAATTGGCTTGCCAAGAATTGGTCCTTTCCGGACACAGAAAGATTTCAGAGAGGCAAGAACAGGCGTGCCAGAGGTAGAAGGCAAGCTAGAGGCTCCTACAGAGGGCGTCAATGGCAGCCTCCCAACCAGAGAGGTAGTACAGGACCTACAACTGCTGCACAAGGACAGACTCAATGACTTTGCTTTGACTCCGCCAACCAGGGCTCAATTAGAAGCACCTTTGGGTGGAAAGCTTTCTTTATTCTCAGACAATTGGCACACTATTACAAGAGACAAATGGACACTGCAAATAATAGACAGAGGATACAGGTTCCATTTTCACACATTGCCAAAAAGAAGAGGCATGCCAGACCTGCCACCAAATCAAAGGGCAGAGGCTTTGAAACAAATCTCCAACTTAATGCAAATGAAAGCTATAGAAAAGGTTCCTCTTTCAGAACAAGGCCAAGGATTTTATTCCAGACTATTCCTTGTTCCAAGAGAAGAAAATCAATGGAGGCCTATTCTCGACTTGTCCGCACTGAATACTTATCTCATTGTGCCAAAATTCAAAATGCTGACTCTACAGCAACTCCTTCCCATGCTGGGCAAGGGGTCTTGGCTGGTGACTCTAGACCTCAAGGAGGCATACCTGCATGTCCCTATCAGACAAAGTTGCAGAAGACCCCTCAGATTTCTTGCAGGCTCAGAGCATTATCAATTCTCAGCATTGCCCTTTGGCTTATCTACTGCGCCCAGAGTATTCACGAAATGCCTGGCATCAGTAATTGCACACTGCAGACTTCAGGATTCAAATATACCCATATCTGGACGACTGCCTTATACAAGCGGACAGCCAACAAACTTTGGTAAAGGACTTGAATTATGCCATCCACCTACTGCAGGCATAGGGATATACAGTCAACTTTCACAAATCAAGACTTGTTCCATCCCAAAGAATAACTTTTCTGGGTGCGGATTTAGACACAACCACCCAAATGGCTTTTCTCACAGAAGAAAAACAAAGACAACTACCGGATTACTTCAGGAATCTGACAAGACAAACTCAGCTGACTGCAAGGAACATCCTGCAGGCCCTGGGTTACATGGCATCTTGCATTCTTCTCATTCCCCAAGCAAGGCGGCATATGAGGAAACTACAATGGTACCTAAGGAGTTTATGGACTCAGCATAGCCACAGCTTAGAAACTTTGATCCCACTCATTCCATGTCTCCAGAAGGAATTTCTGTGGTGGGCTCAAGCAAGCCAATCAAACAGGGGTCTGCCCTTCAGCAAGCCAATAGCCAGCCAAACTATTACAACGGACGCTTCAGACCACGGTTGGGGAGCACACATGGAGAACAGATGTATTCAAGGACTATGGTCACAAAAGGAGCTACGCATGCACATAAACCAAAAGGAAATGCTGGCAGTGATACATGCAATCGAGGCCTTCAAACTCTTTCTGCATCAAGGCCACCTGCTAATAAGGACAGACAACACCACAGTTATGTGGTACATAAACAAGCAAGGAGGCACCCATTCCTACCCTCTTTGCAGACTGGCAATGAATCTATGGGAACTTTCCTTGAAACTCAATATAGACCTGCAATCCCAGTTTGTGCCAGGAAAAGACAATATACTGGCAGACAGCTTAAGCAGAAATATCATGGATGCACACGAATGGATGTTGCACCCAGACATCTTCCTACAGATAACACAATCATGGGGAAGGCCAGACATAGATCTTTTGCCTCCCCACAATCATCAGCTGAAGAAATTCTGCTCAAGGACATACCACCCACAAGCATGGAAAGTGGACGCCCTATCTTTCAGCTGGAGAACCCTAACAGTTTTTGCATTTCCACCTCTTCCATTAATGACCAAGGTCTTACTGAAGATCAGGACAGAGCAGCCAAAAGTGATTCTGATAGCTCCGGACTGGCCAAGACAGCACTGGTACCCACTGTTAAAGAGCATGTCACACACGAAACCATGGCCTCTTCCTCAATGGCCACTTCTCCTGACACAGCACAATTACAAAACTCTGCATTCCAACCTGAAAACCTTGCGACTAACAGCCTGGAAAATACCTCGACTCCTCCTCAGGATAAGCTATCCAAGAGAGTGAAGGATATCATCATGGAAGCTCGCAGGCCTTCCACAAGAAAGGCATATTCAGCAAAATGGAAAAGATTTCACATTTGGAACACCACAAAGGGCCTAGATGCGACAGTGATGAACATGCCACATATCCTGGAATACTTGGCAGAAATGCTCCACAATGGCCTGTCTTACTCTTCCATTAAAATTCATGCTTCAGCAATTTCAGCAGAGTACAATACTGATCCACCTGTTTTTTTCTCATCCTCTCCTAAGACAGTTTCTAAGAGGAATTAAAAACATCAATCCTCCAAGGAAACCTCCAGTGCCTACTTGGGACCTTAACTTCGTGTTGGAAAAACTAACTCTGCCTCCCTTTGAACCAGCAGCATCTGCAGAACTACAGTTCCTGTCTTGGAAGACTGCCTTCCTTCTGGCCATAACCTCAGCAAGAAGAGTATCTGAGTTACAGGCCCTCATGGCAGTACAGCCATTTCTTATTTTTCATCAGGACAGAGTCTCATTGAGAACCAATCCTTCATTTATGCCAAAGGTGGTATCCAGGGTCTCATTAAACCAAGCTATTCACCTGCCTACCTTCTTTCCAAATCCACAAAACAAAGGGGAAAAACTTCTGCACACCCTGGACATACACAGACAGTTGCGCTACTACTTGGACAGAACGAAAAGCTACAGAAAAACTGACCAGCTGTTGGTAGCATATGCTGCTGGTGCACAAGGAAAAGCAATTTCCAAACCGACAATTTCAAAATGGATAGGGAATTGCATTCGTTTCTGTTATTCCTTCCATGGAAAAGCTGTGCCAGCTAACATTAGACCTCATTCCACCAGAGCCACAGCCACCTCCACAGCCTTCTTAAGAGGGGTGGCTACCAAGGACATTTTAGAAGCTGCTACATGGAGCTCCGTGCATACATTTTCCAAGCATTACAATTTACCTTTATATTCCAGATCCAGAGCAGGCTTTGCTACGGCAGTCCTGCAGGGCATTTTAGCTACACCATCCTTTACATAGATCCTCCACCCCCAGATTGGCTATGGTATTCTACCCATATGTGATGACTGCAGATGCATCCTTGAAGGACATAGTACAGTTTTGTACCTACCATAAATGTAGATGTCCGATAGGTATGCATCTGCAGTCAGGTTTACCCTCCCTCCTTCCCCTCTTTGGTATTTATTGCGTACTTTTCCTTCTCATAGCTAGCTGGAGTTATCTATTATGGTGTATTTGTTGTATACACATATATATATATATATATATATATATATATATATATATTTCTGTGCATGTTTGGAATTTATTGCATTTATCCAAATTTAGCCTTCCTTTGAGGGCACCTGGCATCTGGGGCAAGAAACACTGAGGAAGATGGCGTTGGCTGACACTTTTATACCCCAGGCGCTCTGACGTCGGGGAAAGGGCGACGTCAGCCGACGCCGGACCCAGACTTTGGAATCCGGCCGACCGAAGGGCTGCCTGAGGCAGGACAACCCATATGTGATGACTGCAGATGCATACTTATCGGACATCTACATTTATGGTAGGTACAAAACTGTACTTTTGGGGCACCTGACATCTGGGGCAAGAAAAACTGAAGAAAATTATGTCGGCTGCATCTTTTATACCCCTGGCGCACTGATGTCAGGGAAGAGGCGACAGCAACCGACGCCCGACTTAGACTTTGGAATTCTGGCCAACTGTGGGTAGCCTGCCAGCAGGATAACCCAAGAGTAATGACTGCAACAGTGAATACACTCGAACATCTACATTTATGGTAGGTACAGAACTGTACTTTTTGTACCATGATGCGATATTTTAAAGCAAATAACATGGAATATTTTGTAGTTTTGATTATGGGGAGCTTCTACTCAGTTGAACCCCATTTTCAGTGGTAGTGTGGGGAAAAAAACTGCAGTAAATGTGCATTCTATAATAAAGCATGATCATAATTTGTGATGCGTATAAATTAATTGGGTTTAAGTTTTCCCCTTACTTGCTTTTAAAATAGGTAAGGACTGGGAATGTATCATTTTCAAGTAATCTGCACATTTGTACCATTTTGTAATGTTAAGAGTAGACCATTTTAAAGTGGGTAAATGATCCTTGGATACTGTGTGTGAGAGTTCAGAAATAATTTGTGCTGCATATTTCAGGGCAAAGCAAAAACAATAAAGATATTTGTAGGGTGTGAAGCTTAAGGTATGCTACTGAGTACTGTTTTGTCCTGCTAGAGTTTCCTGCTTTTAACATGCTGTTTCAATACTGTATTTTGTCGTGACAGAGCTTCTGTTTTTTTAATTAATTTTCTGACTAAGCTGTATTATAATCATTGCCTTGTGAGTGTTGTATTTTCATATTAAGACAGTACATGCCGCAGTGGTGGGGTGGCTGCAGTGGTTAGCATTGTCGCCTCATAGCAAGAGGTTTTCTGGTTCGATTCTCTGCTGGGATGCCTTCTGTGAGGAGTTTGCATGTCCTCCCTGCAGTTGTGGGTTTCCTCCAGATGCTGCAGTTTCCTCCCACATTCCAAAGACATGCAGTAGGTGGATTGGGCACTCTAAATTAACTGTAGGTGAGAGTGCATGTGCGAGTGTATGTGGTACGAATGAATTACTGCGGCAGTGCTAACCACCCGGTGGTGTAAACCTTGACTCAAGATGATTGTCACTGCAGAAGTGACACCCTGACCCCATGTGCAAAATATGGAAAGGGGTTGAGGATGGATGGATTAAGACAGTACATGCACAGCTATTTACACTAACAGACTTAGCTGCTGTCAAGAGACCTTTGCTTTGCATTGGGATTTCCTCTTCTTCAGTCTGCAGCTTATCTGTTTTGCCTGCTTTCTGTCTGTGAATGTCATGGTATTACATGATTGTGTGCTAGTCAGGAAGGTATGCCTAGCTCTTCTGCCAATTGGTATTGATGCTGCTTGTAGATAAGATGATCATCATAGATAAAAATATGTTCATCATACTCAGTGTTGCAATATTAAGTCTTGGGGCTTCCTGCTCTGCTGAAGCCCCTGGCTGTCCTTAATACCAGAGACTTTCACCATCCTCCCGCTGACAAATATCCTTTGGTGTCAGAATGTTGGTGGTCTAGAGGTTTGTCAGCCAGTGCCATTTTGAATTTATTCTTTCTAAGTTAGTTCATTGTACAAGACCACATTTCTGAGCATCTTCAGTCCACTGATTGGCTTGAACTGCCAGAGTATTTAGTTAAGTATTCCAGCGAGGATTTTTTTTAATCTTTTTTAGTTTTTTGATGTTAGATGTTAATGTTTAAGAAAGTTAATAACTGCCTTTCATATGTGAAACAAATAACGGACAAAAACTCCTACTCCGGTTGCTTACTTTATTTAGGCCTTTAGGCCTTATAATGACATGCCTAATGCCAACCTTTTCTGCTAGATTCAGTAACGAAACCATTAGATGTAAGGCTGAATCCCTGCAACATCATTTAGAATCTGGTTTGGCTAGGTCTTTGCACACTATGGCATACACTGGTTCACAGGCCATTGTCCCAAAAAAAGTGAAAAGTCAACTTTCCCAAGGTGAAGGATGTGCAGGAGGCAAAGACATCTCCATGTTCAACTTCCAACGTTGTCTGGAGCTCACTAACTCGAGTGACGCACCTCTGCAGCCCCTGGTCCATCAACTGTTAGGCCCAAGTCTGCTGGTATGGCTCCAGTGGAGGTAATTATGATCTCTGCCCAATCTTCACACTCTTAGACCAAACTGTTGGTTTGGTTCAAAATCACTAAGCAAGCCACTACATCTGACACCAGTTTTTGGTGACCAAGGATGAGGGAGTTATGCCACTGGTAATAGTTTAGGAGGAATCACTTGGGAACCAGCAACTGAAGATGCAGCCGCCCACCCGAAAACCAAGTAATGCAGGTAGATTTGCCCCAACCAATGCTGCCAGAATCCCCTGCTTCTTCTTTAACCCAGGTCTCACCACAGGTCCTTGTCAGACTGGCACAAGACTTCATGAAGTCTAAGCAGCCCACCCTGGAAAAGGAACCTGTGCTAGGAACCTTCCCCATGGAATAATGGACTCTCAGGGAGATACAGATTCCTTGGAGTCAAATGAATAAATAGGAACTTGCCTATGTAGATTGTCTTCCCCTCAACAGTTTTTGGATTATATCTCAGAAGACATCTTGTCCTCAGCTTTGACCCCTTTGGACTACTCTTTTGGGGATACCTTTCATAGGATGAAGGAATCCTTTAATTGGAAGTCTAGGGAATTCTTCTAACCCCAGACTAACTGTTGTAAGCTTCTGAGCCTTCCTGCCCCTAGAACTCCTGCTATGCCTGCAGTTCACAAAGTCTTAGATGTGTTTGCAGACATATCACTACAGACGGAATTCCTTGCCCCGTGACCCCAGTAGGCCTGACCACTTTCATAGGGTGCTTATGTCCACAAGCATCTCTATAAGAACCCATTGGTGGATCCAGCTGTGGTGTGTCTGGAATCTGCCAAGGCATTAAATAGGCATGCATCCAAGAATCCCTCACCAAATGATGATGAGAATAGACTCATAGACCAACTAGGCAAAAGAGTGCACACTTTAGCCACCCTAGCCATTAGAGCTCTGAACTGTCAGTTACATATGTTCAGATACTTTGAGACAGTGCAGGAACAAGTAAAAGCTTAGACACAGGGCATTCACGATAAGAGCCTCCAGAGGCTCAGCCATGAGTTGTACTGTGTAGGCCATCAGTTGTCCAGACACTCACTAACATTTGACTATGATGCATTGGGTGCATCATGCAGGGCAGCTGCCACTGGGTCTATGACAAGAAAACATACCTGGTTGAAGACTCAACCCCTGATAAACCATGTAAAAGCAGAGCTCCAAGATGCCCCACTGGACAGGGAAGCATCTCACTGGACTCCAGCAGAGAAGGTACTTCAGAGACTGGACCGTAAGGGGAAATGGATGAAGTCTTTTAAAAATTCTGCATTCCCTCATCCCCAGATACTACAGTAATTACCCAGTAAGTCTTGTCCCCTTTCCACCTAAACAAAAGAAAACCCAGGGGGAAAAGGCCCAGGTGTCAGCGAAAGTGCAAACTGACCATCATTTCAGACCTGGAGGATCAAATGACCCAGCCCCTTCCAGGATGCAGCTGTGTCTATACTTAGCACCTCGTCTCACTCCCCTCAAATCCCATAATCAACCCCATCCTCCCTCTACCCTACTGGGAGGAAGACACTCCTCCTTCCTCAAACATTTGGAACAGATCAAACAAGACAAGTGGGTACTGCAGGTTATCAGAAGGGGCTACTGTCTCCTGTTTTGGAAAACCACATCCTTTTGGGACATTCACACCCTTCAAAATAGCAAAAGGGACCAATTCTGTTTCTCTTGGAGGATCTGTTGCATCAAGATTGTATACAGTCATTTCCTTCAGGAGAAGCAGACACAGGCTTCTACTCGGACCTCTTCTAAGTCCCCAGAAACAAAGGAACCTGGAGACCTATTCTGGCCCTTACAAAACTCAATAAATTCCTGATAGTATCAAAATTCAAAATGTTAGCACTTCAGAAACTTCTTCACCTTATTTTTCTAGGGGCTTGAATAGTGGATGTGGATTTAAAAGATGCCTACTTTTATTTGTTTATTTATTTATTTATTTACGTTTGTTTATTGGGAAAGTCCGACTGGACACAGGTCCCTGTTTTCAGTGGAGGTCCAGGGAGAAAAGCTCCAATGTATCATATCTAATGCAATCAGTATTTAAAATAAGTTTTATATTGCAGTTAAAGTGAATATATAGCATAATAGCCAGTTTAATAAAATTTGTATTTATATTCGCAAACATTAAATTTACAAGCCTTATACTGAGACCTTTAAGAAATATAACTGAGTGAGGTATTAGAGGGGATGAGCAAGTTTGAATGGTACCAGAGAATAGTTAGAATTGCGTATAGTAGTTTAAGAAGTACAATAGAGTGAGGTATTAGAGGAGATAAGTAGGTTAAGTGATTTAGTGCTTTAAATGGAAGGTATAAGAAAGGTGATGAAGGATGTTGGAGAGCTATGTCCTAGATGAAGAGCAGGGACAAAGTCAGGAGACAGAAAGGAAGTCTTAGCATTGGTTTGAAAAAAATGAGGGCGTGCAGTAGACCTGACTGATACAGGAATTTTATTCCAAGTTCTAGCTACACTATTGGAATAGAGACTGACCCCGATGCAGCCCTTTGTGGGTTGTAGATGGTAAGCAGTTTATTATTTGACTGAAGGAGACAGTTTGCAAGAGAGCATTGAAGAAGGGGTCTAATTACTGAGCAGGTGGATGGGATATGGATGATTTTATGGGCTAAGGTGAGCTGAGTGTAAGATAGGTGGTGAGGAAGGTTCTAGTCAGTTAAGTGATGTTCATCGTGTTTCACTGCTTGCAGTCATTACACTTGGGTTATCCTGCTGTCAGGCTACCCGCAGTCGGCCTGAAGTCCTGGTCCGATGTCGGTTGCTGTCGCCTCTTCCCTGACGTCAGTGCGCCAGGGGTATAAAAGATGCAGCAGATGCCATTTTCTTCAGTCTTTCTTGCTGCGTGGTGCCTGAAGCAAAAGCAGTTCGCAAGTGCCGGTCGGCCGACTCCTGAGATTTCCGAAATTGAATTTCAGATCCAAAGTCTTCAATAAAGCTATGTAGCCAGTTGGGGAAACTTTTTTCTTGCTCCAGACCGATGTCAGAAAAAGTTAACAATTGTATTTCTTGTGGGAAGCAAATACCTCATAAGGATTTTCATTCTTACTGTATTCCTTGCCTAGGCCCTGACCACGATGTTGCTAGTTGTCGGTTTTGTACTAGATTTAACCAATGCACGATAAAGCATTGGTACGATTTTGCTTTTCATTACTTTGGCCGAAGGTTTAACTATATAATGCCGTTGGAACAACCGACGACCGGAATTCATAAAAAGTACAAGGATAATGAAAAGGACAGGCATCCGAGGTCCAAAACCGACGACGAAGCCTCTTCTAGGCCAGTCGCCGGTTCGCCGGTGCTCAGTGAGGCGCTTTCGCAGCCCCTGACTCCCGCTATCTCAGAGCCACAGGCCGCTTCCGACTCCCACGTGGAGACAACTAGGCCTGTGGATACTCAAGGTATTGGCCCTTCAGAAACTAATCCCTCAGATGGGTCCGGAGCCGCTGAGCAGGCATCGGCTTCTGAGGGTGTTTTCAGACCTACACAACTTTATATTAAGCCTACTTCAGCATCCAAGACAAAGTCTAAAACAGTTTTAAAGACAAGGAAACAAGTACAGCACTCTCCAGGACAGACTTCTATGCCCAAGAAACAGATGCTCAAAATGGCCGAAGACCTAATTACTTTGATCAGGGGTTCCCATCCCCCCTCTTGATAAGAGGCCTAGGCAAGATACTGAATATGATTCCTCAGATCAGGTTCCAGATTCCCATAAATTTCTATATATAAAAATCCTGCTGCTGACCCAGAAACTATCTCACAGGGTCCCAAAGGGGTGAAGGCTGCTACTGCTAAAAACCCTGTCCCCTCAGATAGATATTCTAGGGCTCTGGACTGATGGGGGAAAAAGTCTACACTTCTGCTACCTTGGCTGTAAGGGCTTTAAATTGTCAGTTTCATATGATCAAATATCAGCAATACTTAATGTCTTTGTTAAAACAAAAAATGTTGACAAATTCTGAATGTTCTGAGAACAAAGATTTGCAGGATTTATTGCATGCAGCTGAACAAGTGGGAAAACATACTTTGCAATGTGGTTATGATTCACTGGAGGCCTCGTGCAGGGCCGCTGTTACAGGCTCTGTTATTAGAAGGCATGCTTGGTTAAAGGAACAGAGTCTGCCTGATCATGTTAAGGCAAAATTATTGGATGCTCCATTACAGTAGGATACTTTGTTTGGTGTTAAGGCAGAAGAGGTATTGAAGAAAATGGAGGATAAAGCTAAATCTATGCAGACAGTAAAGGATTTCTTACAGGTACAACCCCCCAGATTTAGCAGGAACTGGCCTTCTAAGAATTGGTCCTTTCCAGTGTCAGACAGGCCACAAAGAGGCAGATTCAGACACCCTAGAGGCAGGCAACAGCCCCAGGGCTCATACAGGCCCAAACAATGGGGTTCTTCTACCTCCAAAACCGGAGAAGACAAATCACAGCCTTATAGGAAACAGTCCCAATGACTTCCCTCTGCCAATGCCAAGCACTTATCTTTTGGCAGCACCCTTAGGGGGAAGCCTAGAACTTTTTTCACAAAATTGGCACAAGATCACCCAGGACAAATGGGTCTTAAATATAGTCTCTCAGGGCTACAGGTTCCACTTTCACACCCTTCCAAAGACAAAAGGTATGCCAGACCTGCCAAACAATCAATGGGCAGAGGCACAAAAGCAAATTTAATCTCTCATGGATTTGAGGGCTATTCAGCCAGTGCCACAACAAGAATGGGGACAAGGATTTTACTCAAGACTTTTCTTAGTACCAAGAAAGGACAAAGCCTGGAGACCAATTATGGACCTGTCTATTCTAAACACTTTTCTGGACGTTCTAAACATTTTTCTGGACGTTCCAAAATTCAAAATATTGACTGTGCAGCAGCTTCTGCCCATGTTGGGCACGAAGGCTTGGCTTGTAACTTTGGACCTCAGAGGCATACCTGCATGTACCAATCAGACAGTCGTGCAGAAGATACCTCAGATTCATAGCAGGCTCAATGCACTACCAATTCTCTGTACTACCCTTTGGCTTATCTACTGCGCCCAGGGTCTTCACAAAATGCCTGGCACTAGTAATTGCTTTTTGCAGACAAAGAGGAATTCAAATATATCCCTGCTTGGACGACTGCCTTATTCAAGCAGAGACCAAAGACATTTTAATAAAGCATCTGGCATTCGTAAAAAGATTATAATTTGCCTAGGGTACACAGTAAACGAAAAGAAATCAAAACTAGTACCCTCTCAAGAGATCATATTCCTGGGTGCAAGCTTAAATACCACTGCCCAGATGGCTTATCTCATGCCAGACAAACAAAGGTAACTGACTTCTTACTTCAAAAACATGGCAACAAAGACCCAGTTATCTGCAAGAAAAATTCTGCAGGCTCTGGGCTGCATGGCATCCTGCATTCTACTAATTCCATATGCAAGACAGCATATGAGGAAACTACAATGGTATCTAAAAAGTGTTTGGACTCAACATTGCCACAGCCTGGAAACATTAATTAATCTCATTCCCTGTCTGCAACAGGAGTTTCGATGGTGGGCACAGGCCTGTCACCTCAACAAGGGATAGCCATTCACTTTACCCACAGTCAGGCAGACACTAACAACAGATGCATCCGATTATGCCTTGGGGGCACACATAGCAGGAAAATGTATTCAGGGCACATGGCCCACAAGCCAAATGCATTTTCATATCAATCAAAAAGTGATGCTAGCCGCACAGAATGCCCTGACCGCCTTCAAGGACCTACTTCATCCAGGACAACTGCTGATAAAGACGGACAATACTACAGTCATGTGGTACATAAACAAGCAAGGAGGCACACATTCCTACCCCCTCTGCAGACAAGCCATGACTTTGTGGAACACAGCATTGACTTATCAAGTACACCTGCAAGCACAATTCCTGCCAGGAAAGACAAATACTTTGGCAGATGAACTAAGCAGAAACCTCATGGATCCTCACAAGTGGAAACTAGGTCTACAAATCTTCAGCATGATAACAGGGAAATGGGGATGCCCAGACATAGATCTATTGCCTCCCCTCACAACTACCAGCTACAGAGATTCTGCACTCAGACTTATTACAAACAAGCATGGAAAGTGGACGCCCTTTCATTCAGCTGCAAAGCCCTTACAGTATATGCCTTCCCTCCTCTGCCTCTCCTCCCCAAGGTACTCGTAAAGGTCAGACAAGAGAAGCCAAAAATGATCCTGATTGCCCCAGACTGGCCACGCCAGCACTGGTGCCTAATCCTAAAGAGCTTGTCTCAAGGTCCAGCCTGGACATTGCCTCAAATTCCTCATTTGCTGACCCAACAAAACAATCAGATCCTACACAGCCAACTCAGAACCCTAAATCTGGCTGCATGGCGGATAATGTAAATTTTCTGAACACACCTCTCTCTAAAGCAGTTATGGATGTTATTTTGGAGGCCAGGAGGCCAAGCACCAGAAAATCTTATGCAGAAAAATGGAAGAGATTCTGTGCTTGGAACCAGGCACAAGGAATTGACACGCTTGTGTCAAATATTCCTCAGATTTTACAATACCTAACTGAGATGCTGGACAAAGGCCTATCCTTCTTATCAATTAAGATCCATGCCTCTGCCATTTCAGCTCATTACAATATGGACTCACCTATTTTTTCTCATCCACTGATAAGGCAGTGTCCGAGAGGGGCCAAAAACATAAAACCTCCAAGAAGAGCTCCAATACCTGCACGGGATCTCAATTTTGTCTTGGAAAAACTCGCACTGCCTCCTTTTGAGCCAGCCAATACAGCTGAGATAAAATACTTGTCATGGAAAACAGCTCTTCTCCTAGGAATTACTTCAGCATGAAGAGTCTAAGAGTTACAGGCACTAATGGCTGTGGAACCTTTTATTATTTTCCATCCGGACAGGGTTTCTCTAAGGACAAACCCAACATTTATGCCTAAGGTAGTGTCCAGTGTGGCTCTAAATCAAACCATACATTTGCCTACCTTTTATACAAACCCACAGAATAAGGGCGAGAGACTTCTACATTCTTTGGACATACCAACGAAGCACTTCCAGGGAAAACCAACTCATGAAATGTGCACGAACCAAATTATATTCCCTAGAATAGAAGGCCATGATCCACGATGTAAAAACACTGATTTATTGTTGTAAAATACAAAAACTGTTGAGCGCTTTCATCTAACAATCATAGATTTCATCAGAACAAATAACAACTCACTGACCAAACTTTAAATAGTTAAAAAACCGCCAAAGAAAGTTACCACCTGATCAATTAATGTTCAATTAAAATTTAAAAATGTATGTGCTCATACACTATCTAATTCCTAAATGAAAACGAAAAAACAAATAAACAATACTCATACACTATAACACTGTAAATATAAAAATACACCCTATAACTTTTTGACTACTGAATATATACATTTACATACATAAAGTTATAATTAATGCAATAACCTGTAGTCCTTTTGACATATTAATAACACATAAAAGTTAAATAGATATACCTACTAATACATATTGTGATACCAAGTGTCCTAATATATAGATGTTTAAAATGTACAATGAATACAACAAATACATACATAACTTACATTGATGTTCATAAGCACTGTCCCAGACAACTATATTATACTATACCATTAACAGAGGTTTAGTGGGGATGTGTTCATTAATACCTGGGTGGCTGGCTGCATTGAGCCTAATCTGCCACTTAATCTCTCTTTCCCCCAGTATCGCTTTTATGTTGCCTCCCCTAGGATTACTGTTGACCACTTCCAATATTGCAAATTTAAATGTTTCACAGCCAGGGCGGTCTTCTATATGCCTAGACAATGCATTATTTTTATCTTTTTTCTTAATACAATATAAGTGGTCATAAATCCTATTTCGGAGCCTTCTGTCCATTTTTCCAACATAAAAACTGGGACAAGAGGTACACTTCCCTAGGTATACCACATGCTGCGATTGACAATTTCCTCTTCTCAAAATGATGGTACTTTTTTGGCTATTCTCCAGAATAATCTTGTCTTCTAACAGTATATGCGAACATTGATTGCAATGTCCACATTGTCTGGTCCCTATTAGCCTCTTCTTCCCATAATTATTGCAATTGTTGGTTCTTATTTCTATCATACTTTTGAGGTTCTTCCCTGTTTTGTAGACAAAAGTTGGTCTATCCCCTATTTTTTCACAAATCCCCTCATCACTTGTGAGAATATTCCAGTTAGAATCCATAATATCTCTAACCTCCCCCACATATTGTCCATACTCTAGTATGCATGCTTTTTGATACATCCTGTTGGCAGATATTAGTTGTCTATCACTACATAAATTATATTCCTTCCCCAGTAATGGTGGGTACTTATTCCCCCATTCCTTTATTACATATTCAGTGACATCTCTGACTAAGGATTCCGGGTATCCCCTCTGTCTAAATAAATTCCCTATAAATTTGATTTCCTCCACCATGTCATCCTAGCTGCCCTTATACACTGACCTTTTAAAATACTTTTTTTCTGTGCATAGGGATGATTACTAGAAAATTCCAAATAAGCGTTACAAAAAGTTTCTTTTCTATATATTTTTGATTGAAAAGTATTTCCATCACTAAAAATGAAGGTGTCTAGATAATTAATTCCCGTTCTACTACTGTTATACGTGAACTCCAAATATGGTGTACTTCCATTGATATATTGTATAAATCTATCCAGAGCTACTTCATCTCCTTTCCATAATACAAACAGATCATCCAAAAATCTCACATAACAACCTATGTATTCCATCCAAGGTGAGTGCAGTATGTATTGTTCCTCCCAATCCAACAAAACCAAATTAGTGTATATGGGGGCACATGCCGCCCCCATCGCCACACCTGAAATCTGTTTGTAATACTCTCCTTCGAAGTAGATGTAGTTATTCTCTAAAACAATATTCATAAATTCAGATAGGAGTTCCACCTGTTCTTTATCCAATTGACTGTGTTTATTCAAACTACTTGTAAATCTAGTCACCCCATCATTCCGAGGTATACAAGTAAATAACTCTTTAACATCTATAGTGACAAATGTCATATTCTCCTCCCATAATTCTTTCTTAAACATGCTTAGAAATTCCCAGGAATCTTTAACTAAATGTGGTACCCTGGTGTATATGTGTTTTGACCAATGGTCTATTACTTTGCCAAAGGGAAATGTTTTACTTCGACTTCCTGATATAATAGGTCTGAAAGGGGGATTGTTAACATTCTTGTGCACTTTGGGTATCCCAACAATGGTAGCCAAGGTGGGATATTCAACTTTCAAAAAACCATATAGGTTACTATCGAGTCGCTCATCCAATAAAAACTCCTCTAAATATAAGTCAATCCTTCTGTGTGCTATATTAATTTGATTGATGGAGGATACCTCATATTGTTCAGACATGTGTAGTATATCAAACATTTTCTGTGTGTATTCATCCGTATCATACACCACCCCACCCCCTTTGTCTGGTGTCATAATTCTGATGTTATATATTTCACAAAGGGTCCTAAGGACCCTGTTGTCTACAGAACTCCAATTACTATAACATCCATTTTTCTGTACCTTACCATGTAGTTCATATATTTTCTTGCTAACTACTTTTTCAAACGTATTTAAGGTACTGTGCATGGGTGGAGTGAATGTACTTTTTTTCTTTAATTCCTTATTATTTATGTTACCTTGACCAATTCCCTGGAAAAATACCCCCAAATTTAACTTCCTCATGTACAATTTCAACTCAACCAATGTATCCACCACATCAAATTTTCTCTTGGGAATATATTTCATACCCTTAGAAAACAGGGAAAAATATTCTTTTTCAATGGGATATTGTGTATAATTATATATTTTGTAGTCCCCTAAACTATGTATGACTCCCTCAGTAACAATAGATACACAATTGGCCTCTACTTGTCTCACTGCTCCCAATGGGAGTGATGTCTCACCCTCTCCTCTTGTCTCCATTCCTGATTCTCCCATCTGTCATTCCCCTTGGCAGGTAACTCCCCATCTAAAAAATCGTTCTCATTATAATTCCTCCAGTTATGTTCCCTCCTGGTTTCTACTCTGTTGTGTCCTCCTCTATTAAATCCAAATTCATTTTTCTCATAAATATTCCTATTCCTGTTCCATTTGTATGCTGTGTGATTCTGGTATTGCCTCATATCCCTTAAAAATTTATTACACTTCCTATCAAACATTTTTTTACAATTACTGTCAGCATACTGATATTGTTTAACATGTAATCGCTCCCATTGTGGGTATAATAAATCATGGGTAATAGAAATGTTAAGTTCTTCAACATCTTTCAACAACAAACTGATTTTACTATCATTACATGAAATTATGAATTCCATAAATTGAATTCCAAAACTATCAAACATTTTGTTACAAGCCCGTATGTTAATGTCATTAAGATCAATTCCTAAGGGCTGTTTAAAAAAACGTAAACCCATAGGTACAATTCCACTATCTATACACTTGCGTAGGTATAGATTATCCATCTGTAAAGCTTTAATACTATTGAGCTTCTTACCAAAACTAAATATCATGTCCTTTATAGAACCACAATCTGTTTTGACTTTGGGCTGGTCCAAATTTTTTCCAACATTACTAAAATCATATGGCAATTCCATGAATTTATCCATATCATGTATTCTATGAAAGTCATAGTTATTACCATTGTCCAGTACTGAATGTCCACCACACAGTCCCTTGGTGTTTTCCGATACCTCCTTCGGGCCGGCTATCGTTGAATAAGTCCTAATGGGCAAAGTACTCTTAGGTTTAGCCCCAGATAACATGTAAACGTCCTCCGAAACGTCCCCCGACACATTCGATAAATTGAATATACCAGCCTTGCTGTTGTAGGCAGCGTTCCCATGAGAGGATCCGTTGTTTAGCGTAGATTTAATCATCTTAGCTCCTTGCCCGTTCGGTATATCATCTGAACCTCTACTTCCTGCATTGGAGCTTGGTGAAACAGTCCCTTCCGGTACATTGTTAATAACAGGCGTTGTCATTAGATCCAAAAGATGGGTGATCTCCCCTTTCAGGATAACCAAATCAGAATGAATTTTGTCTACCTCGTCCCTCCGGACTGGGGAAAAAGTAGTGGAAATGTCCCCCATGGAATCCATGGCCAAAACACGAATACCAACGAAGCACTTCCAGGGAAAACCAACTCTTTGGACATACACAGACAGCTACGCTTCTACTTGGACAAAACTAAAGCTTTCAGAAAGACTGAGCAGCTCTTAGTGGCATATGCCACAGGATCACAAGGAAAAGCTATTTCAAAGCAGACTATTTCAAAATGGATAGGCCACGGCATTCGTTTCTGCTATTCACAACATGGCAAATCAGTGCCTAAGGGCATTAGGCCACATTCTACCAGAGCAGCAGCCACTTCAGCAGTCTTCCTCAGAACAGTACCAACCAAGGACATTTTGGAGGCTGCAACCTGGACTTCAGTGCATACTTTTACAAAGTACTACCACTTACCTCTTTACTCTAAATCCAGAACAGGCTTTGCCACTGCCGTTCTGCAGGGCCTCATAGCCACTCCTAATTCTATTTAGGCCTAGCCACCCAACCTCAGCTTTGGGATTCAACCCAAGTGTAATGACAGCAACAGTGAAACACGATGAACATAGTACAGTTGTGTACCTACCATAAATGTAGATGTTCGAGTGTATTCACTGTTGCAGTCCAGATTACCCTCCCACCACCCCCCTTTCATTGCTGGGACTTATCTCTACTTCTCTATTCTATATAACCTATGTGGTGTATTTGCTTGTAGATGAAGGTTATGTGCATGCTTTTTTATGATCAGAATTTTTTCAGCCTACCTTTTTGGGGGCACCTGACATCTGGGGCAAGAAAAACTGAAGAAAATGGCGTCGGCTGCATCTTTTATACCCCTGGCACACTGATGTCAGGGAAGAGGCGACAGCAACCGACACCGGACCAGGACTTTGGAATTCAGGCCGACTGCGGGTAGCCTGCCAGCAGGATAACCCAAGTGTAATGACTGCAACAGTGAATACACTCGAACATCTACGTTTATGGTAGGTACACAACTGTACTTTTTCTGTGCTAAACGGTGGTGGGTCATGTAAGGTTTTTGCAAGTGAATCTGGCCACTTTGTTATTGTGCTGTTCAAGTTTATAACTAAGTGAGGCTTGTAGATTATTCATAATATGGGCTCCATGTAGGAGAAGGGATAAGCTAGCGTTACCTTGGTAGAGTTTGTAAGGAATTTCTTTACTCTATGTAGAGTGCCTAGTTTTTGATGTTTTTTTATGCTGTTATGGATATGAAAATCAAATTTAAGATTGTCGTTGATTGCCTTGCTAAGTAATTTTGTATGTGGGATAACTTCAATCATAGTATTTTTTAAGGATGAAATTTTAAAGTTGTTTTTTTTTTCATGGAGTTGGGATTTTGGAAAAAAGTGAAGTAATTTAGTTTTTTGGGATTCTGTATTATCTGGTAGCCAACTTTCAACAGAGTTAAAGGCTTCTTGAGTAATTCTCTGAGGATGTGTTAGGTTGCTGGAAATACATATTAGAGTAGAATCTTCAAAGTATTGTATGAGGGAAGCTTGTTGAGAGGATTTATGTAAATTTGTAGTGAATATATTAAAGAACAGAGGGCCAAAACTGGAGCCCTGTGGTACACCAGTATTGACAGAATGGGAGAAAAAGTGGAGAGCCATTTAAAAGACTGGTATCTGTCGGTTAAGTAGTAGTTAAACCATCATAGTGCGAGTTGAGATAGCTTGAGTGAAGGCAGTTGGTAGAGGAGATTTTGGTGAGAGACTAAATTAAAAGCTTTAGGGAGATCAAGGAATACATAGGAAAGAAGTTTGGCTTTGTCTCTGGCTTTGTTAGTAGTATCTGTAAAAGTTAATAAGGCTGTGATAGTGCTATGTGCAGGTCTGAAACCATGCTGTGTAGGGGTCAGGAGCTTTTCCTGAAGAATTTTATTTATTTTATTTTATTTTAGTTTACATTTGTTTACCGGAAAGTCCGACTGGACATGGGTCCATTTTCAGCGGAGACCCACAGAGAAAAGCTCCAGATAAAAAAGAAATCAGCACTTAGAATATGGATATTGAGTTCTATCGCTCATCTCAGTACTCTAAATGGGATACTATGCTTCTCTCATTGTGGTGATGTAGGATGCTGAAGTTAGTCAGGAAATGGTAGTAAGTAAAAGGGGTGAGACATTGTTAACAGCTGAGATGTAGTGGCTAGTCAAGTTGTTACTGAGTAGTAAGGGTGAAGCATCGTAACTGAGTACTGAGCACTATGAGATGGAAAAGTAAAACAGAATTGATTAGTGAACATAATGCTTAGAGGTGCAAAATAATGTTTAGCGGGGCAAAATAAAATCAAGATTTCTGGATGAATACAAGGGCAAATAAAGTCAAGGTTTGTGGATCAAACAAGAATACAGATGGGGTTAGTTCTGTGGATATAGAAGGAGATTGTAAGGCTTATTGGGTTAAGATGGTGAATAGATTGTTAAGTAAGTGTTTATCCTGGGGAGTCACAGGAGCATAGCCAGGTATTCGTATAGTGCGCTTTGAGGAGCTTTTTAAATTGTGTGGTGGAGCTAATGGAAGTCAGGTGGCTAGGTAGGGTATTTCAAGCTTTAGAAGTAGAGTAGCTGAAGAGAGATTTCCCACCATCAGTATTATGTTTGATAAGATCCAGGTGGTTTTAGATACTAGATCTTAAGGTTCATGTTTTAGAATAAGGTAGAATTAGATTCTGGAGTTTTAGCAGGATAGTAGTATAATTTGTGTGCCAATGACGATTGAGTTTCAGTAGCTGAGGCAGCTCAAGCCAGTTTAGTTGTTTGAGAGCTACACAGTGATGGGTCCTATGTGGGGTCTCAGTAGCAAATCTAGCAATCTTCTTAAAACATGATTCCAATTTTCTTAGGTTGGCTTTGAGGAGGTTAGTTAGTACTGGGGAATGTGTCGAAGAGGGTAGACAACATGTGTGTCCTGGCTATAGTGGTTTCCATGTGTTTAGTAAGAAATTGCTTGTTCCTATAGAGGAGTCCTAGTTCTTTATGAACCTTCTTGATAGTTTGGGCTATATGAATGTCAAATCTTAGGTTGTTGTCTATTTCTACATTTAGTGTGGGAGGTTGGGGTAATTATAGTTTTGTTATTGGACATGGTGGTAAAGTGGTCACATAGGGTGGGGATCTACCAGGGCTGTAAAGAAGTTTTGTTTTATTTGGGTTTAGGATAAGTTGTGAGTTAGTGAACAAGGTCTCGGCTAATGAGAAGCAGTTTTGGGTTAGGGAGTGTAGGTCATCTAATGTGTGTGCGTATGAGGGTGGTGTCATCAGCATGTTGTACTACTGAGGCATTGGGTGTGGAGGTTGACAGCTGATTGGTAAATAGGGAGAAGAGTAGTGGGCCATGTAGGGAGCCCTAAGGGACTCCTAAGGATACTGGTAAGAGAGAGGGTAGTTGATTCTGCCATTTTACTGCCTGTTGATGTCCTGATAGCTTTTAAACCATGAGATAGAGAGGGTGATTATGTTTAGGGTGGATAGTGTATTAAGGAGTCTGTTGTGGTTGACCATGTCAAAAGCTTTGGACAGGTCTAGTAAAATGGCAGAAACTAGTTGTCCCTTGTTTCTGTGGTGGTTAACTGTGTTGGAACAGGACATTAGAGCTGCGGTGGTGTTGTGGAAGGGTCTAAAGCCATGCTGATATTTAAATAGCAGATTATTTTTTTAGAAGGTAGTCCATTAATTGAGTGTGAACAACTCTTTCTAGTACTTTTGATAAGGGTGATAAAATAGCAGTTGGTCTGTAGTTATTGAGTTCCTAGGAGTTGCCACCCTTGTGTAGTGGTATTATGTGGGAGATCTTCCATATAGTAGGTACTTTACACTCTGATATTGATCTGTTAGAATAGCAACAAGATAGGCTACAGCCTCTGCAGCTAGCTGTATGAATTCTGCTGGTAAATTATTTGTGACTAGGGTGGTTGGTTTAAGTTTGTGGAGGAGTTTTAAAATGGATTTGATTGAGACTGGGTGCAAGCTAAAGTGGGAGATATTATCTTGTGTGTTTGTGGTAATTTGTGTGGATGGTAGGACAGGGTAACTACTATTAATTTGAGTTTCTGCAAGGGCCTGAACTGTCTTGGTGCAATATCTGTTGAACTGAGTGGGGATATTATCATGACTGTTTACTGTTGCTGGTGTAGGGGTAGCAGATTTACCTGGTTGAAATATAGAATTTATAGTGGCCCAGTATTTTTGAGGGTTGTGAGTATGCCTTTCCTGGAGGTTTTGGTGGCAATTAATTTTGTCTAGTTTAAGAATATTCTGAAGAAGTTGCACGTGAACGCACTTCTCCAGGATTTTTGACAAAGGGGATAATATGGCGATAGGTCTGAAATTGGTAGTATTAGATGAGGTTCCTCCTTTATGAAGTGAAATGATGAAGAATTTTTTTAATTTTTTCCATAGAGAAGGGGTGTATCATTCCTTGCTAGATCTGCTAATTAGAATAGAGACAGGATAAGCTATGGAAATGCCAGCCTGATTGAGTTATTCTGCTAGGAGATTATGTACTAAAAGAGTACAGGTTTATGGTTTAAGAAGTAGTGATTCGATGTAGAGGTTGGAATGGGTTTTAGGGTGAAATGGGGGTGTTTGCTGTATGAGGAGAGGGCATTTCAGTGTCGTTGGGAAGAAAGTAAAGACTTTTTAATGTTTTATATAACGTGTATTAAATTAAGCAGCTATTTCAGAGGGAGTGGTGTTTGGGACATTATTAGGAGTGGTTGATGTTCAAGGGTGGAGTATATTCTTAATAGATGACCAGAATTTTTTTAGGGTTAGGAGACTAATTTAGAAAGGGGTTATTGAAGCAGAATTTCATTTCTGCGATCATCTGTCTTTTAGTACAGTTACGTAGTTCTTTAAAGTGTTTTAGGTTTTGCGGAGATCTGTATTTTAATCATTCTGTCCAAGCTCTATCTCTTTCGTCTATTAGGTGCCTGCTTGGAGTGGATAACCAGAGTGTAAAGTTATTCTTTATTCTTTCTTTCTAGTTGGAGACAGACTGTTGAGGGTTTTCAGGAAGTGTGAGTGAAATTTGTGTACAGCTTCATTGAATGGAGTATTTATCAGGATAGACCAGTTAAAGGAGCATAAAATTCTATTAAATTTATCATGGTTAAAATTAATTAAGTTCTTTATATGTGTTTGACATGATGAGTACAGTGTTGCATATACCAATAAATGATCACTGAGGGAATCGGAGAGGTGCCACTGGAGACAGTACAGTCAGACACCAATATCCAGTCGAAAATTGAACCAGTGTTTTTTGGGAAGTGGAATCTGGCAAACAGTATTCAGTCAAGAGTTCAGCCAGTGTTTTTGGGATAGTTGTAACGTGGGGGGAGGTAATGAGTTGCGTCAGTCCAAATAGGTTTAGGTTAGATGATGGATATTTTATGGAGAGAATCTGCCAATCGAAATTAATGTCTCCTAAGATTATCTTTATTAAAAACTGTGAGATCCAATTTAGGATGTTTTCTACGTAAAAAACAAAGATGCTAGAAAAACAGTAAAACCCTCAGTTTATTGTGCGAGTAGAAAACTATTGCCAACAGGCTTCTTCACGCAATATTGAACTTAAAAAAACTGAACCTGTATTTAAATCTCTATAAAGTCACATGTTTAAAACCAGTTAAACAATTAGACAAAGTTGTTCACGCAAATATCTAAGAAGTGGCTTTAAGGTGAAAGCACCATTCAAACCAAGAGGTATATTGGCTCTCATTCTCAGTATCTGGTGTACCTCTTCATTTTCAGTCAATAATTTTATATCACCACCTCGTAATGGCATACAGTATTAAAATTTAAAACTATGAGCATCACCATTATCCAAAATAGGTTTATACAGAGCATTAGTTAAAACCTTTTGTCTTATTTCTGAAAGATGGTCACATATCCTTTCTTTTAGTTTTCTGTTTGTCATACCGACATAGTAACCATCAAATAGGTCACATCTAGCCATATAAACAATGTTCTGAGTATTACAATTTCCATAAGCATATAGCCTGAAGTCAAGCCTTGTGACGGAATGTCTAAAAGTATTTTGTGTGTATATATACTTACAATACATGCAACCATTACACTTAAATGTACCCTGCTTGATGAAAGGTTTTAACCAATGCAGAAAGCCAGCTTGACTGATAGGCCTTTTCCCAGAGCCTATTTAATGCTTTTATGGCTCTACGGTCAGCTATGCCTGCTTCTCCACCAGCTGGTCCCCCATTTATTAGTCCCAGGTCTCAGGTCAAGGACACTGTCCAACCTGAAGCTGAGGATTCCTCAGTCTCCTCTTTGGAGGATGGCTCTTTCTTATGTGTCTCAGATGCCATCCCCTCTTGGGTATGCTTCCCCAGAGGAGGACTCTGCTGAGACAGACTCCCCTAGGATAGGACCTCACCTTTGGTGAGACCATCTATAAAATGAGTGAATATTTTAAGTGGGATTCCTCTGAAATGTCAGAGGCCCAAAAAAGATACTATGAGCTGTTGCATATGGACACTCCTGCTCCTTCTGCCATTCCTCTCGTCTTACCAGCCTTCTTGGATGCTTTCACTGCAGCCCCTGTGAATCTTGATTCCAACCACCTGCCCCTTGAAGGCCTGACATGTTGTATAAGGTCCCTGAAGGGACAAAATTCCTGATTAAATGCCCTGTTGCAGATCCTGGCACTGTTTCAGTTTCTACAGATAAGCCATCCAGACTGCTTTCCACCACCTCTGTCCTTCCCCACAGACAAGAACAGTAAGGCAATGGAGCACATTGGCAAAAAAGTTTGCACTTCTGCTACCTTGGTTATTAGGGTAGTAAATTACCAGATCCATATGTCTAAGTATGCACTGTCCGTTTTGACTCGGGACACTGAGCTATTGGCAAATCTCCTTGACTCATCTTCCAAGGCTCAAATATCTAGCCTTATCTCATTGTCTTCTCAAGTCGCAAGACATTTTATTAGATGCAGGTATGATGCTGCAGAAGCCCCACAGAAGATGATGTGGAGAGAATAGTGAGGAAGATCCTCTTGGCGCAGGGACAGATTGGTTTTCCTTCAGTGCCTACCCCACAGGGTCAGATAATCAGTCATTCCACAACACCTCCCTTGCAAATTCCTCCTCTGACACCTTCTGTTGCTTCAGAGTCTTAGGATCCTAGCCATCTGGATCCATCAGTTTCTGAGCCAAGTATTTCCATATCCTTGGATCAGAGATCTTTTCTGACACCTCTGGTCCACTTAGATCCGGAGAGCTCTCGAAGCTGAAGTCTGCCTGTTATAGCTGTGATGCAGCATTCAATTCCAAAGTTTTTGGAGCCATCTCTACTCTTTGAGCCACAGCACTGGACAGTTCAGCTCCAGCTTCCACCTCAGGGGAGTTTCTGTTTGAGCGGAGAGGGGCAAAAATTCACAAGCTCGTCTTCTTGGATCCAAACCCCTCCTCCACTCCTTCGAGGCTGCAAAGAGAGTTTTCTTTGCCTCGGCAGATCTGATGGAGCTTTCCACCCCTCAGATCATAGACATTCTACCATAATGTCACCGTGTCAAGAGCCACACCACCTTTCTCCACAGGGGCATCCAGTAACAGACGGTTTCCTCCCAGGGAATTTTGATTTACTTTTCCAGTACCTTCCCAGAACATCCCACTGAGGCAGTGCCCAGGAAGAGGAAGTGTAAGAGGAAGCACTTAGACTCCCCATGGGAGTCTGTCACTGAAGACATAGATTTCGATGAAAGCGAAGGGTCCCCATGGTCATCTTTTGAAGTTGTTTCATTTGGAGACATCCTAGAAATTCTTAAACAGGTGGCTGGACCCCCTCAAACCCTACATCAGAGGAATCTGTTCTCCTGGAGGTCTTTTGTACTGGACCCTGTACCTCCTGATTGATTCCGCCCACTGATGACCTTGTTGATATGATCTCTCAGAGGGTGTGGAAGGAACCCGACTCCATAGAACCAATACCTTGGAGACCAGACGGGATAATGGCACCACCTGTGGGTAGGCAGTGCAGGGAAAAAAGGATTCCAGTTGATGCCATGGTCATAGTGGCTGCCCCAAAGAAGGAACTCACTGACGAGAGTTTCACTGTCCATCCCCCCAACAGGGAGTTGTGGAAGATGGACAGATTAGGGAAGCATATATTTTCTTCGGCAACCTTTGCCCTAAAGTCACTGAGCTATTTGGCACACTTCATTAGATTTCAGAGAGATTTGACTAAGGAATTGTCAAATACTCTCTCAGGAGCGATTTCTGAAGAGATTCAAGATTCTGTAACTTCCCAGTTGGCAACCCTACAGTCTGTGTCCAGTCTTCTGTGAGGTTAAGTTTCCAACATAGCTGAAGGAACCTCAAGAGTAGCGGGTTCAGGCTTTTCCATGAGGAGGCATGACTGAATGAGCTTTTGTGATTTTTGTGGAGCCATTTAAGTCCACTTTCATCAATGCTGCTTTTGACAGAACTACACTGTTTGGCCCTAAAGTAAAGGAAACACTTCCAGGTGTGAGAAGGATGGAAAGATCTTGTCTGCCGTGGGCATACATTTTTCTGCTCCCCAAAGGTCCTATTCCAGGAATCATTGCAGTAGCCGGAAGATTTGGTTCAAAAACTCTTAAGGTCCTTTGCAAGACAAGTGTGGAGAAGGTTCCTCCAGAGGCAGAGGAGGGAACTCTAATGGACAATGAGACGCACGTGGCAGATGTGGCCCTCAATACCAGGGTTTGCGAGAATCTTTCTTTGACAAACCCCATCACTGTTCCTGAACGGAGGCCCGACTGTCCACTTCTGAAGACAGTTGGGGGGCATTTATCCCTACACCAGAGAGCCTGTCTAGGCTTAAAAGATATTTGGGTGCAGAGGATTATTTCCAGAGGCTACATAATACCCTTTCCCCTTCCACCTCTAATTCCAAGAAAAAATCCTTGATGTTCTACCCAGTCAGAGAGATCAAGCAGCAGTTCAAATTCAAAAGCTGCTAGAAAAAAAGAGTCATTCAAGGGAACCCACCACACCATATAGAATCTGGAATGTAGTCAAGGTTCTTTTCAGTGCCAAAGAAAACAGGGGACTGGAGACCAATTTTGGATCTCACCAAGTTAAACAAATCAGTTCAGCGAACCAAGTTCTGGTCACAGTTTAGTCCATTCTCCCCTTTCTGGGCAAGGACAACTGGATGTGCTCTATAGATCTTCAGGATGCCTGTTATATAAAAATGAACAGGCAATCCAGAAAGTACCTACACTTCTGGCTGGGAGACGGTCATTATCACTTCATAGTACTACCCTTTGGACTGGGCGGCCACAGTGGTGTAGCGGTTAGCGTTGCCGTCTCACAGCAAGAGGTTCTCCAGTTCAATTCGTGGCTGGGGTGCCTTCTATGCGGAGTCTGCATGTCCTCCCTGTGGTCGCGTGGGTTTCCTCCGGGTGTTCCGGTTTCCTCCCACATCCCAAAGACATGCAGTAGGTGGATTGGACACTCTAAACTGGCCCTAGGTGTGAGTGTGTGCATGTGTGTGCCTTCTGTGGAAGGTTGGGCACCGGGCTGGCAACTCGACACCGTAAAACTCCACTGCCAATCATGAGTGGACAGATGATCCGCTGTGGCGACCCCTAACTGGGAAAAGCCGAAAGAAGAAGTACTACCCTTTGGACTCACCACAGCCCCCAGGGTGTTCACAAATGCATGGCAGTAAGTAATAGCAGCTCACCACAGATTGCAGGGATTCAAGGTGTTTGTCAACCTTGGACGACTAGCTAATTTCTGCTCCGAGAAGGCATCAGCTTATATATACCCAAGAGAACAGGTTCTCCAGACTTGCACACTTCTGGGGATAACCATAAACTATAACAAATCACAGCTACAGCCGACTCAGATATGGGAGTTTATAGCAGCACTTCTCAATTCAAAATCTGCCATCACTTTTCTTCTACCACACAGAGTTCAAACAGTAAGGTCACAAGTCAGGAAGATTATGAGTACCTCAGTTTTAGCCCATCTAGTTCTTCGGACTCTAAGCTTGATGTCTGCTGCAGTAACTTTAGTTCCAGTAGCCAGGTTTTACATGAGGATCCTACAGTGAATGCTAGCTGCTCAATGGTCAACCCTTTATCAATCAGTGTTGTCCCAGCTAAGAATTACGTAGACGTGCAAAAGCGATATGAATTGGTGAATTCAATCCAACCAAATATTTCAAGGCCGTCCCTTTATCTCCCAACTGCTAAAGACCATAGTGACCACAGATGCTTCCCAGATGGGGGGGTGTGTTATCTGGGAAAGACAGTCTAAGGCACCTGGTGCCCCAAGGAGGCTAAATTGCACCTAAATGTCCTGGAGAAGAAAGCATTGCTGTTATCGTTGCAGGCAGTTGAAGATGCTCTTCCCTCTGGGACGATTGAGATTGAAACAGACAGCATGTCAGTTATATGGTACATCAACAAACAAGGGGGAACCAAATCCTACCCATTGTTTCGAGAAGATGCATTCTTCTTCTCACGAATGGTCCCTCAACAAAACGGTGGCGGACAAGATTTTCCGTCAGTGAGAACAGCCTTGCTGCAACCTCTTTGCTTCTCCCCTAAAAAACAAGTGCAGCAACTACTTTGCCCTAATTCCTCCACAGGGGAAGTCATCAAGGGATGCTATACTTCATGATTGGCCCCTCACCCCGGTCTTCTTTATGCTTATCCACCAATTCCATTGATTCCAAAGCTGCCAGGTCGAAGAGCACAACAATTCTCATTGCACCCTATTGGCCTCGACAGATTTGAGTTCCCTTCCTATGACCTCACCTGGTTCAACCACATGGAACCTAGATCCGACTCTGAACCTCCTGTCTCAACTGATAGGTGTGGCTCATCTAGGTATACCAAACTTTAAGCTAACTGCTTGGCTTCCACAATTTTATTAATAGCCAGACAATCCATGCTGTCTTCACCTGTTAATTTTATCTGCCCGTAAATCCTCAACAAGAAAAATATCCTAGTAAAGGAAAAGGTTTGTTATTTGGGCACAACAGCACAACTTTGGCCTTTTTTCATCCCCCATCAATTACATTTTGGACTTTCTAGAGCACTTATTTCTAAATGCTGCTCGTTCTTCAAAAGTTAAAGTGCAGTTGGCAGCAATTTCCAACTACCACATTGGATTTAATGACTCCTTTATAATTCCTCACAAGTTAAGTAAGGCCTTCTTAAAAGGTACTGTCCTCCTAAGGCCTCCTTTCAAAGATCCTACCTCTCCATGGGATGTAAATCTGATACTGCAGTCTCACACAATTCCCTTTTGAACCAGCAGCTACATGTAACCTTAAATGTCTTGCGTGAAAGACAAGTTTTCTTTTTTTGCCATTTACTTCTGCAAGAAGAATTTCTGAGATCCAAGCATTGCCCTCTAAACCTCCATACTTAATTTTCCACAAAGATAGCGTAACCTTACATACTAATGTGTGTTTTCTGCCAAAGGTGGTGTCAAAATCCAGTGTTAATCAAGCCATAACTTACCAGTGTTCTTTCCTAAGTTTATCAACAAAGGAGAATATGTTATACATTTGCTAGATGTTCATAGTAGACAATTATATTTTTTTGCATAAGATTGAAAAAATTAGAAAAGCTGACTGACTGTTCATTTAATTTTCTGAACCAGCTTTAGAAAAAACAGTTTTTAAGATTACATTATCAAAGTGGCTTACAAATTGCATTTCCTTTGTTTATACTAAACTTTGCATTACTGTGACTCCTGTACCCTGGCCCAGCAATCAAGGAGTCTCGATCCTCACCACTAACACCAGTGAGAGGCGTCTCATATAGGAGGAAAGGATAACAAATAGACAGTAAAGTGCAGTTTCCCTTAAGAGCACACAGAGATCGCAGTCAGTCCGGGGCTGGTCGCTCCCTTGCTCTCCAGGTCCCCAATAAGACACCCCACTGGCACAGCTATAGGGTCCAGATCTCAGCCAGCTGGGCAAGCTAAAATCTCCAGCACCCTCTGTGTCCAACCAGTGCTTCGTGTCCCTTCCCAAGTAGCTGACACACACACACACACACACACACACACACACACACACACACACACACACACACCTTGAGATAAGAGTTTATACAACCACACAGACACTTCTAGGGAAGGCTGGCACATGTTCTCCAGCTGTTCCCCTTTTACCCAGACTATATGGTAGAAATCACTGCTACCACCCAGCTAATATTTATCAGCTACTCAAAGGTCCTTAAAACGGTGTCCAATTATTACTGTGCAATATTATTATCCAATTGGTAGTATAACTAAACAGTCAATGCTTATTAGTGTGACTTGGTACAGGAGCGCTGTATACATGCAATGTACTCATAGAGCTTAACTTATCTCTGCACAAAACAGCCACAGTTGAAAGGTTTTAAAATATTTAATAATAAATAATAAAAACACAAGACAATACTTCTTACTACACAGTGCTAGTTAAGGGATCACAGAGAAATACTTAAAATAATTCAGTAGTACAGTTCTGACATCACAGAAAAACACTTAGTCTAATATTTCTAGTTTCTAGCTATTTCTAAGAAAACACAAGTCTAAGATAAACTTACATATAGAACAGGCAGAGTGCTGATGAGTTGGATGATCAAGACAAAAATGCTTAATGCCCTCTGATTCTCTGTTTTTAAAATCACATTCCGGGTTCCCACTACATCATTCTTCACGCTTCCCTGGGTTCCCAGGCTTACAGAAACTACATTTATATTCTTAACATCTCCTTGTGTTGTCTTGCAGCTGTTCAGGAAGCAGAGCAATAAAAAAAATGCATTTGCATGTTTAAATCTAGCTATTTAACTCTTGGTTAAAACAATAGAAAGAATGTCTTCATCTAGACAGGCTGGAGCCGACTTTAGATCAAAGGGTCACAACATGTTTGTGGCTTACACTAATATTTACAAATGACAGAATTTTCTATAAAACTCTATCTGGCTAGGCTAGCAGCCTTCACATTTCTTCCCCCCTGGGGAACTCAAGCTAGTTTTTCAAGTGACCCTTGAGAAACACTGCTTGAGAGGGTTAGGTCTGTCTGAGTATACCTTACCTCCATTCCCTGTCTTGAGAGCCCATCTGCATTGGCATTGCTAATCCCACTGCGGTGCTGCACCGACATATATGCTTGCAACCCCAGGCTCCATCTTGGCAACTTGGCATTTTGTTGGCTGTCTCTGTTTAACCATGTTAGGGTGTTGTGATCTGTCATAACAGTGAATTTCCTTCCATACAGATGAGGCTGAAGTTTCTGCAGTGCCCACACTATGGCTAGACATTTTTTTTTTACAGCTGCATAGCATTCCTCCCTGGGTTGGTGCCCATGACTGACATAAACCACTGGGCGCTCTTCTTCCTCTGAAGAAATCTGGCTAATTACAACCCCCACCCCATGGTTCAAAGCATCCACCTGCACAACAAATTCTTTGCTGTAATCTGGACTGGCTAACACAGGTGGCCCTCCCAAAGCTTTTTAAGCTTCTGGAATGCCTGCTCACATGCTGGGGTCCACACTAACTTATCTGGCCTGTTCTTCCTTGTCAGGTCTGTAAGGGGAGCAGCTATGGTACTATGACTGGGAACGAACTTTCTGTAGTACTCTGCTGTCCCTGAAAATGCCCTCACGTGCTTTTTGGTAACAAGTGCAGGCCATGCCTGAATGGCTTCCACTTTGGCAGGTTCTGGCCTTATCTTACCACTTTACACTCTATGTCCTAGGAAGACCTGCCATACCCACCTGACATTTCCTCGGCATAATGGTTAACCCTGCCCTCTGTAGTCTGCCCAGCACCTCCCTGATATGCTGAAGGTGCTTTGGCCAGGAATGGCTGTAGATGGCAGTATCATGTAAGTAAGCAAGGGCAAACCATCCTGCTCATGCTAGGATACGATCTACCAGCCTCTGGAAAGTCGCTGGAGCATTCTTCTTCCCAAAGGGCATCTTTGTGAACTCATACAAGCCAAAAGGAGTCACAAAGGCTGACTTCTCTCTAGTACTGGGAGTCAAGGGCACCTGCCAGTAACCCTTGGTAAGATCAGTGGTTGTAAGATACTTAGCCCCACCCACCTGTTCTAGGGCCTCATCTGTCCTAGGCATGGGGTAAACATCTGACTGTGTGTGACTAATTTCCTGTAGTCCACACAGAACCTGGTGCTGCCATCCTTCTTTGGCACCAGCACCACAGGGGGGGCCCAGGGACTGTTGGACTCTTGAATCACCCCTAGTTCCAGCATCTCCTGTACCTCCTCCCTCAGAGTCTGTTTGACTCTCTCAGGCACTCTCTATAAGGGGCCTGCCTAATATACCTTTGGGTGTCCTGTATCTACCTGTTGCTGCCCCAGGTGGGTGCACCCTGGTTTCCCAGTGAGCATGTCCCCAAATTCCTGCAACACTGCTTGGATTTCTCGAACCTTGGTAGGAGATAGCTGCTGGGACATTGCTACCCTTTCCACTGAGGTGTCAGCCCGAGCCTCACTGAGGAGATCAGTCCCCAGAGCTCCCTCAGACTCCTCCTGCAATACACTGCAAATGCTCAGCACAAGGGTCTCTCTATCATGGTAAGGTTTCATCATGTTAACTTGGTACAGTTTGTGCCCCTGCCTTTTGCCTAGCAGTTCCACCATGTAGTTAACATCACTTACCTTTCTTACCATCTTGTAGGGTCCCTCCCAAGCTGCTTGCAGTTTGTTGTGTCTGACAGGAATGAGAACAATTACCTGCTACCCCACAGCATACTCTCTAGCTCGAACATTCCTGTCATACCACACCTTTTTCTGTTGTTGGGCTTCTGCCAGGTTCTCCTGGGCCAAGCCCATGAGTTCCCTGAGCCTTGTCCTGAGGTTTAGGACATATGCCACAACTTGTGAGACTTACACTCACTTTCCCACTCATCTTGAATGAAATTTAGAGGTCCCCTCACCCTCTGCCCATACAGCAACTCAAAGGGTGAAAAACCTGTGGATTCCTGGGGAACCTCTCTGTAAGCAAACAACAGATGGGGCAAATATTTGCCCCACTCCCTCTTAAACTGATTTGCAAATGCCAGTAGCATGGACTTGATTCTAAAGTTTAACCTCTCAACAAGACCATTAGTCTGGGGATGGTAGGGGGTGGTCTTCATGTGCTTCACCCCACAGAACTTCCACAGACAAGCCAGCAGGTCTGACATGAAATTGGTACCTCTGTCAGTCAGTATTTCCTTTGGAAACCTACCCTGCTGAAAATCTGTAACAAAGCATTTGCCACCTTCTCTGCCTCAATGGAGGACAAAGCCACTGCCGCAGGGTATCGTGTAGCATAATCCACTACCACTAAGATATACTTTTCCCTATGGAACTTGGGGTACTCAGAGGACCCACAATATCCATAGCTACCCTCTGGAATGGCTCCTTAGTCACAGGTAAAGGCATCAAAGGAGCTCTCACCTTATCTCTTGCCTTGCCTACCTTTTGGCACTGCCCACAGGTCCTGCAGTACCCTGTTATATCTCAGGAAAGTCCAGGCCAATAGAAGTTCTGCATAATACGCCTCCTTGTACGTTTTATACCCGTATGACCTGCAAAGGGAATATCATGGGATATGGCTAGAAGCGCCAGATGATAGGCTCTAGGCACTATCAACTGCTGTACTCTTTCACCTTCTAGCCCTCCATCAGGGGTCCACTTTCTGTATAGTGACCCTTTGTCCCAGTATACAGATTCCCCCTTTCCTTCAGAATCAGGTGCTTCCCTAGCTACCTGCCTTAGGCCTTGCAATGTAGGGTCTGAGAGATAAGTTTGTCTCAACTCTCTCCTTGTAACCCTTCCCAGCTCCCCTTCCATAGGAAGTCTGGCATGCTCGGACAGTGGTGCCTCACTGTCAGCCTGGGTACTACTACTCACCTCTGCCTTTGCAGTCACTCTGTCCAAGGGACCATCAGTACCCTCAAGCAGCTGTGGCTCACTTTCGGTCTCGCTGCTACATGGTAGCTCGCTCCCTGAGGTAACCACCTCACCAGTCCTTGCTGCAAATATGCAGTCTGTCTGGGTCTCCCCAGGCTACCAGACTTACCTGCCTGTCTCCAAGCCTGACTGCATGTAACTGCACAAGCACAGAGTACTGCACTATCAAAGTAATTCCCTATCAGGACATCTGCAGGTATAGCCTCAAACACACCTACTTGCTGGCTTCCTTTTCCACCCTCCCAGTCAAGGTGAACCCTAGCCAAAGGTGTTTTCAATGGGATTCCTCCTAAAGCCCTGACTGGAGTAGACTGCCCAGGCAAGTAGTGCTCCTCTGTAACCATTGCAGGCTTTACAATGGTTATATCAGAGGCTGTCTCTCTCTTGGCAATGGCCTCTTTGTGATTCACTACAATAGAATATAGCCTCTGGTGGTAGTTTGGTACCCTTGGTGTCCCAAGACAACCTACTATTGGCATTTTGCCTTTACCACTTACTGGCTCCCTCACCTTTTGTTCCCCACCTTGCCTCCATGGACATCTGTATGCCACATGGCCCCACTAGTTGCATTCAAAACATTTAACCCTAGGTCTTGGATATGTACTTGGACTAGTGGCTTCCCATGCTACTGGCAGATTCTGTTGGGGCAGTCTGTGCTGCCCACCATGGGTTCCTTTAGACACATGAGCAGTACTGGGGGTCTCTTTCCTGTGCAGGGCTGCCCTGCTTGCTAGGTATAGATCTCCCTTCTTCCCCAACTCATCTGAAGTAGCACATTGTCTTATCAGCTAACCAGATCCTCATGTCCTCAGGCAAAGTGCTAAGGGCTTGTTCCCCCACCAAAAGGTCTACCAGCCCTTCAAAAGTGGTGACCTGATATCCACTCACCCACCTATGGAAATAAGTGCTCAGCTCAGCAACATATTCACACACACTTTCATCTGCCTTGCATCTATGCTCACGAAACTTTTTCCTATACGTTTCAGGTGTTAGCTTAAACAGTTCTGACAAATGCCTTTTAACAGCAGTAAATCAAAACATGCAACGTCAGACATTTTTGACAATACAGTTACAGCCTTACCATGGAGTAAGGGGGTCAGGAACCGTACCCAGAGCCTTTGGTCAACACTATACTGTTTGCATACCCTTTCAAACATATGAATGAAGCTATCAAAAGTATCCCCCTCTTTAAACTGCAGAAGAAATTTACTGACCTTTTGTGCTTCTGGGGTCCAGTTGCTCCCTTCCTCATTACCTCCACGACTCTGGCAAAGAGTCAGCATCTCCTTCTCATGCTGCCTCTGCCTCTCCTTTTCCTCAGCCTCCAGTCATAGCAGTTTCTCATTCTCCTCACTTTCTAGATGCCTTAGTCTCTCAGTTGTTTCTATTTCCACACACCTGGCCTCCAACTCAAGTCTCTTTAGCTTCAGATGGATTTTTAAGTCCTCTGCAGAAAGGTTGAGCTGTCCATTCTCTGAGGGTATTATATCTCCACTGCCAGTCTGATTGTCCTCCTGGTTGCTGTTTTCTGATGCAGCTGTAACCAAGGCTGCAATCAGGTCTCCCTTAGTCAGGTTTCCATGCACCAGCCCCCTAGCCTGGCACATCTCCACCAGCTGGCTTCTTGTTAGCTTTCCATACTCCTCTGCTGACATGCTTGCATGCTCACCCTGACTAACCAAGCTAACAAAAGAAATAAAACACTTGTGATCTGAACTCTGAGTATTCACTGCGTGGCTGATTTATAAAACACCTTCAAAGCTCACTGTAGCCAAGCTACAGGAATTCACTCTACCCACACCACTACAAGCCAATTAGTATTTGCCACCAATTAATATGTAACGCTCCTGCCCTGGCCCAGCAATCAAGGAGCCTCAATCCTCACCACTAATACCAGTGAGGGGCGTCTCATATAGGAGGAAAGGATAACAAATACACATGGTAAAGTGCAATTTCCCTTAAGAACACACAGAGATCACAGTCAGTCCGGGGCTGGTCGCTCCCTTGCTCTCCATGTCCCCAATAAGACTCCCCACTGGCACAGCTATAGGGTCCAAATCTCAGCCAGCTGGACAAGCTAAACTCTCCAGCACCCTCTGTGTCCAACCTGTGCTTCATGTCCCTGCCCAAGTAGCTGACACACACACACACTTTGAGATAAGAGTTTATACAACCACACAGACACTTCTAGGGAAGGCTGGCACAGGATGTTCTTCGTGTTTCACTGTTGCAGTCATTACATTTGGGTTATCTGCTTGCAGTAGCCCTCAGTCGGCCTGATTAACAAAGTCTTGGGTTCTATGTCGGTTGCTGTCTCTTCTTCCGTGACGTCAGGTCGTCAGGGGTATAAAACATGCAGTCAACGTCATTACATCAAGTCTTTCTTGCTGTGCGATGCCCGAAGTAGAAGCAGTTAGCAAATGCCGGTCGGCCGACTCCTGAAATTTTAGTTTGAGTTTCAGAACCAAAGTCTTCAACTAAAAGCTAAGTACCCCATTGGGGAAACTTTTTCTTTCTCTAATCCAATGTCAGTAAAAGTAAATAATTGCATTTCTTGTGGAAAGCAAATACTTCATAAAGATTTTAATTCGTACTCTATTCCTTGCCTAGACCCTGACCACAATGTACCTCACTGTCAGTTTTGTGACTTATTTAAACAACGAACTATCCGTCATTGGTATGTTTGCGCTTCTAAATATTTTGGTGCTTGGTTCAATTATCCTGATATGTCTTCAGTAAGCCATTCGACTGCCGACATTCCGAAAAAACGCGAAGATAAAGACAGAGACAGGCCGGCCAGTTCGCCAGTACTCAGTGAGGCGCTTTTGCAGCCCCTGATACCCGCTACTTCAGATTCGCAGGCCTGTACTGAGACCCATTCCGGTATGCTGCAAGATACTTCAACTGTGGAACCTGCAGGTGTCTCTACCTTGGATGGGTCCGGAGCCTCTGTGCAGGAACCAGCTTTTGAGGGTGTATTCAGGCCTACTCACTTGCATATTAAACTGACGCCATCTTCTTCTTCAAGGCTAAAACTCGAACCATGTCTAGAAAACTGACGCCCAGAACGCATGGTCAGGCCTCTAAATGAATGATAAGAATGACTGAAGATCTTATTACTTTAATTATGGGAAGCCAACCTTCCCCCTCTAAGAGACCTAGGACTGAGTTTGCTTATGATACTTCTGACCAGGATTCTGAAATTTCTGTTTCCTCTGATGACCAGGATTTACCCTTATCTACCTATGAGGATTCTGATGCTGAGGAACTCTATTCCCTCTGCTTCCCCCCAGAGGATTTCTGTTTTGGTGAAACCTTGCATACTCTCAGGGAGCATTTTCGTTTGGAAAGTCAGGATTTCTCTGATTCTAAAAAGAGGTTTAGGGATTTCTTACTCCTGCCCCAGCACAGGCCTTTAGCTATACCTCATGTACTGGACATTGTTAATGATGACTTTTCGGAATCTAACATGGTCCCTGACTCTTTACCTCCTGCTTCCAGAAAACCTGATAGGTACTACAGGGTCCCTGAGTCACACAAGTTCTTTTTTAAAAATTGTATTGTGGATCCAGAGACTATTTCACAGGGGCCCAAGGGCATTAAGGCTTCTACTGCTACAAATCCTACTCCTTTCTGTTAGAGACTCCAGGGCGCTGGATAGATGGGGTAAGAAGGTTTACACTTCTGCAACTTTGGCCATTAGGGCTTTAAACTGCCAGTTTCATATGTTAAAATATCAGCAACATGTTATTGGATTGCTTAAACAAAAAATGACTGTATAGAAAATAAAGAATTACAGGATTTAATGCATTCTGCTGAACAAGTTGGAAAACATACTTTACAATGTGGTTTTGATTCTTTAGAGGCCTCTTGCAGGGCTGCTGTTACTGGGTCTGTGCTCAGAATGCATGCTTGGTTAAAGGAGCAATCCTTGCCTGATCATGTTAAAGCTAAATTGTTGGATGCTCCCTTAAATCAGGACCACCTGTTTGGCAACAGGGCCGAGGAAGTTCTTAAAAAGATGGAAGATAAAGCTAAATCTATGCAAACTGTTAAAGATTTCTTACAGATTCAGCCTCCTAGATTTAGTAGGCACTGGCCTTCTAAGAATTGGTCCTTTCCAGCCCCTTCCAGGTCTTCTCAAGCCAAACCCAGACAGCAAAAGCCCCAGGTTTCAGTCCCAGGGGGGACACAGGGCTAAACAATGGGGGGCCTCCACTTCCAAATCTGGGAGTAATAAGACTTCCCCCTATGGTAAACTGTCTCAGTGACTTCCGTTTAAAATTTCCAAACACTTATCAACTGACTGTCCCTTTGGGGGGGAAAGATTGCTCTTCATGCAAAAAACTGGGAACTCATTACCCAGGACGAATGGGTTTTAAATATAGTGTCCCAGGGATACAGATTTCACTTCCACACATTGCCAACACCAAGCGGGTGGCCGATCCTATCCCCAAATCAGTGGGCAGAGGCCCAAAAACAAGTACTTTCTCTCTTAAGCATGGGGGCTATTCAACTGGTACCGGAAGAGGAAACGGGACAAGGTTTCTACTCGAGACTTTTCCTGGTACCCAGAAATGACAATTCATGGCGTCCTATCCTGGACCTGTCTACTCTAAACACCTTTTTGGAAATTCCAAAATTCAAGATGCTGACTCTTCACAAAGTACTTTCTATGCTAGGCAAAGGTGCCTTGTTGGCAACACTAGATTTAAAAGAAGCATACCTGCACATCCCAATCAGGGAATCTTGCAGAAGATGCCTACGCTTCAAAGCAGGCTACATGCACTATCAGTTCTCTGATCAGCCCTTTGGCTTATCTACCGCGCCCAGGGTATTCACAAAGTGCCTAGCTCCAGTTATTGCATTTTGCAGGCAAAGAAATATTCAAATATACCCATACCTGGACAATTGTCTAATTCAGGCAGAAAGCCAGGACATACTTTTGAATCATCTGGCCATTGTACAAAGGGTTCTAACTTGTCTGGGACACCATAAACAAAAAGAAATCACACCCGGTACCCTGTCAACAAATTATATTCCTGGGATCAAGCTTGAATACAACTTCCCAGATGGCTTACCTCATGCCAGAGAAACAAATTCATTTGACAACCTACTTCAAACAAGTGGCCACAAAATCCCTGCTATCTGCAAGACAAATACTGCAAGCCTTGGGGTTCATGGCCTCCTGCATTCTTCTAATTCCATATGCAAGACTGCATATGAGGAAACTACAGTGGTATATAAAAAGCCTATTTTGTCAACATTCTCAGGCTCTAGAAGCAATGATTCCTCTCTTACCTTGCATATGCCTAAAATTCCTTTGGTGGGCAGAGGCCTGGGCCTGCCTCCAAAACAAGGGACTGCCTTTCACACCACCCCCTGCCGCCCAAACCCTAAAAACAGACACATCAGACTATGCATGGGGGGCTCACCTGGCAGGGAAGTGCATTCAGGGCAAATGGAACCCAAGTCAAATGCACCTGCATATCAATCAAAAAGAAATGTTAGCTGTACAAAATGCTCTGACAGCCTTCAAGGACCACATTCTTCCAGGACAACTTATGGTAAAGACGGACAACACCACTGTTATGTGGTACATAAACAAGCAGGGGGGTACACATTCTTATCCCCTCTGCAGACTACCCATGGCATTGCGGAACACAGCCTTGAGCTACCAAGTGCACCTACAAGCTCAATTCCTGCCAGGAAAATTAAATACACTGGCAGACGGACTAAGCAGAAACCTCATGGACTCACACGAATGGAAACTGGAACCAAGGATTTTCAACATGTTGACAAGCAAATGGAGGAGCCCAGATATAGACCTGTTTGCCTCTCCCCAGAACTACCAATTGGACAAATTTTGTGCAACGACCCCCCACAAGCAAGCCTGGAAAGTGGATGCTTTGTCCTTCAGCTGGAAAAACCTGTCAGTGTTTGCCTTCCCCCCTCTGCTTCTGCTTTCCAAAGTACTACTAAAAATCAAACAGGACAAATCAAGGATTGTTTTGATTGCTCCAGACTGGCCACGCCAACACTGGTATCCCCTCCTGCGTAGTGTGTCACGGTTATCCCCATGGCACCTGCCTCAGACTCCTTCCCTGTTGTCCCAGCAGGAGAACCTTATTTTGCACCCTCAGCTTCTAACACTGAACCTTGCAGCCTGGCTAATTACATAATCTCTCCTGTACCATCCCACAGTAAACCTGTGATGGATATCATTTTAGAGGCAAGGAGGCCTAGTACTAGAAAATCTTATGCTGAAAAATGGAAAAGATTCTGTGGCTGGAACCAATCTCAAGGGATGAGCAACAGCAGCGCCCAGTTTACCTCAGATTTTACAATACTTAACTGTGATGCTTCACAAGAGCCTGTCTTTTTCCTCCATTAAAATCCACGCCTCAGCCTTTTCAGCTCATTATAGCACAGAACCTCCCCTCTTCTCTCATCCATTGCTCATGCAGTTCTTTAGAAGAGTCAAAAATGTGAGACCACCTAGGAGAGTTCCAACCCCAGCCTGGGACCTTAACTTTGTTTTGGAGAAACTCACTCTACCTCCTTTCGAGCCAGCTGCTACTGCAGACTTAAAATTTCTTTCTTGGAAAACAGCTGTTCTTTTAGCAATCACTTCAGCTAGAAGGGTTTCTGAATTACAGGCCCTTATGGCAGTGGAGCCTTTCATCATCTTTCATGCGGACAGGGTGTCCCTCAGATCCAATCCATCCTTCATGCCCAAGGTGGTATCCAGTGTGTCTCTTATTCAGTCAATTTGCCAACCTTCTTCCCCAATCCACAGAACAAAGGGGAACGGATACTGCATTCCTTAGATGTACACAGACAACTTAGATTCTACTTGGACAGGACTAAACCTCAAAGGAAATCTGAACAACTGCTGGTGGCATTTGCTGCAGGGGCAGAGGGGTAGGCTATTTCAAAGCAAACCATTTGTAAATGGATAGGCCATTGCATTCATTTCTGCGATAAGCACCATGGAAAACCTATCCCCCAGGGGATCAGACCTCACTCCACTGAGGTATTTGAGGGTGGTGCATTGTGGGTAATGGAGTAGCTCGAGGAATTTGGTTACCACGAGGTTTAGCAACGGCCGAGTTTGTTCATATGGTTCGTATCCAAACCCAATAGTTGAGGAAGAATGAAAATGGTCAACACAGATGGAACGTTAAATGGTGAGTACATAACTTTTTTTTCCCTACTGAAAGCTGATTCTCTCTCCCAGAATTTTCTTAGGCTCCATTGCAGTAGTTTTAGATGGAATATAAATACATACCAGTGTAATCTTCCTCCCTAGCCAGTAGCCCCTTAGTACTATAAATCTGCCATTTTTTTGCTTTTTTTTCCTCTTCTATCACTATTGGAGTTCCTCTTGCAATTAATGTAAGTACTCCCCTTTTCCTTTGCCCCAGATATTCCACTGAATAACCAACCTGAAATAATTTCTTTATCCAGTTCGCATGCTCATTTCTTTCCAAATGTGTCTCTCCTGTAGAATAACTATTTGCACTCCACATTTTTAATATAGTTCACTTCTTTTTACTTTTTGTATACATCTATGACACCATTCACACTTAAAGATAATATAGAAAGTGTCATTATGTTAAGAAGTTGTTATTCCTGCCTGGTATGTGTAACAGCTTTTTTTAAATGTCTAATTCAGATTTTGTGTTACATGCACACTTTAATGTTTGGTAGGTTGATCTTTTATACAGTTTTATTCTTGTCATATTCATTTGAACTTACATTACATCTTACAGTACTTTTTGTTTTACTGAAAACCATCAAACAAAAAATATACACATCCCCAGAACATTCCTAAAACCCATTAACTTAGTACTAGCACAAACAACTATGTACATCTTCAAATATTGAAGTTTAAACCCCCCCCAATAGAAACAAGTTTCCCTGACTGATAGCCACACTCCTAGACTTGGATTGACCAAGGTTATTCATGGTAAGATGCATGGGTACAGCCTGTGCTTCTACTTCCATTAAGTACTGTCTGTTTTGTCTTACCCGTTTCTTTCCCAGATTAGAAAAACACTTGAATGCTTTCAGAAAACATCATCTCCTAGCCATTGAAAGACCTATTTTGTTTTTATTGCCCCTTATCAGATTGTCTCCATAGAGACATGAGAACCAGATACACGGTTGGCTCTACTACAAACACTCTATTTGCTAGAGGAAATCTTTTGCATCATATTTAGTGTTCATTTTTATGTATTTGGTTCCCCTTAAAACTTGTTACAAGATCAAGCCAAGGGCCTTAAGTCATTTCCCTATGCAAGAGTAAGAAAAAGCACATCATATATATTCTTGTATCGTACTCTTTTGTGCACTTTTCTTCTTCTTTTTTTTTTTTTTTACATTGCAAGGCCTACATTTCTTAAAACTGAGCAAGGAGAAAGAAGTAAAAAAAACATGGGCAGTTGTTTACTTTAGTATCCCTATTACACGTAAAAATAACTGAGGAAGTTTTACTTCATAGCATACGGGTTATGTCATGAATTATAAAAATAGTGCTGTTAAGAAAACAATTTTGTTTTGCTTACAGTTAACTCTTTTCTTCCTCTCCACCCTCCTAAATGTTCTTCCAAACAATAATGACATGAAGTAGGGCATAATCTTAGGAGTCCCCTACAAGTTTATCAAAGTCAAATAACTCAAGTATTTCCAGGTTTTCTTGTTCTGTCATGTTTCACAAATATAATTAATGCTTTGTAATCCCACATTTATTTGTTACTTTTTGAGTTGTTGGTCTTCTTTCTGTTGATCCCCATCTCCTAGATCCAGTCTCTGCTTCATTTCCAAATTACTCCCGATTCTTCTAGTCAACTCTTGTGATTTTTTCTCTCTCAAGCATTTTCGTTTGAAACATTGAAAAAGGTTTCACTGACACAGACTCTGTATGGGCTTTATCACTAGAAGAATAAGGAGAATACCCTCACTTTCTGTTGGACAAACTTCAATTCCTTCTTAGTAATAATTTTCCACAAACAATGTACTGTCTCCCACTTTTAGTACTTTGTCCTTCTGCCATGGTTTTATCAGAATCAACTCTTTCTGCTGATAGGATTTCATCTTTGCTATTAAAGGTCTAGGTTGCTTTCTCATGGCCAGGTTTGGAGCATATACACAATGTGCCCTTTCAGTTAACAACTGCCATTGAATACCAGTCCAGTTGCTTATTTGTACTTTCATAAAATGAAATCTGTTCCTTCTAACTTCCCTGGTCCAGCAGAAAATCTCAGTTTTCCCCTACGTGCTCTGTTCTCTAGGTCTATTATTTTTTGAAACATCTCTTCATAAGCAGTCTTATACTCAGCTAGACTTTTCTTCATTTCAACGTCTGATTTTTTGCCGGTTTATCACTGCATGTGAATATCGTTTTAAAGTTTCTCCATTTTTTTCCAGCCTTTTGTTATTTGAGTTGATATACTCCTTCAGTGTTTCACTTATTTTAATCAGCTCTGAGTACATTTGACTTATTTTTTCCTGTAAGTTACTGGAAGTGATGTCTTGCTCCAAAGCTGGAGCTTACACCAACATTTTTTTTTTTTTTTGAACAGCTGCAGCATTTTTTTCCTTCAGTGTTTTCTCCTCATCTTTTGTGATTGATCTTTCAGGTTCTCTGAATTTCTTTTTTGCTGGCATCCAGGCAGTGCACTTATTAGCCAGTTATTGAGATTTACCCAAAAAGACAAGTTCACTGCCTGCCCTGAGTTTGTTTTCATACCAGGGGAGCTGAAATTAAACTGTTACTCTGTGTGCAGCTATTTTGGAAGCCTCAATGCTTTTGGGGCTTCTTTATATAGAATTTGTTCAGAACACCACAGCTGTGTTACTGGCTGTTTTTTTTTTTTTAATTTTTAACACACAACACCAGATCTGCAGAGGCATCATGACAAACACTGAATAATATATAACGTTATAGTGTTAGGAGTGACTCAAGCCATGCAAGGCTAGGTAGATTATTTACAAGTGCTCTTGTCCTGGTATAGGCCACTTCATTCCCTGTGGTCAGTGTCCCAGAGATTGCTGGCAGTTCTTTAATTTTATCTGGAGTGCTTGGGTATTTGGGTTTTTAATTATTAAGGACCTTGTTTACTTCAGTCCGCTAGGTAGCAGACTCAACAATCTCCAGCTCTTAATGGTTTTAAGCTTGCTTTCATAGTGTACCTATTTGAATGATCTACAGGTGAGCCATTCATTTGCTAGTGGTCTTATTTTCTTGACTACTTGTTTAAAAAAGCCAACCAGCTGGCTTTTCTGTTAATCAATTTACTACTACTTGTGGGTCTCATTTACTGAACTTTTTATTTGTGTATAGCTTGCACTGCATGTGAATTGTTTTTTACTACTGTTTTTGCTACTTTTCTGAAAAAAAAAAACTGTAAGCCCGTTTCCTACCTTTCCTGTAACTAGTGTTCCAGATACAGATTTGCTGTATCCAGGACTGTATGTAAGCTTTTGAGTCCCCCAAGCCTTTCTGAGTTGGAGGGAAGCCTTCTAGCTTATCAGTGGGAGTGGTAAGCACTAGGTAACCTGTCTACCACATAAGTAGTGGTTCTGGCCCAGAATTTGTAGTTATTGGCCGTTTGGGCAATCTCTTCCATCTCTCTCAACTTTCTGATTTGAAAGCCTGTATTTGCACTTGTTTCTGTCCTGTAACTCATCTAGTACAGATACAGATTCTTAGTTTTAGCACTTAAATTTGCTTCTTCATGCTCAGCACTTGTTCAGAACTTGTAAGTACTAAATAAGCTACTAATTACTATAGCACTCTATCTTCCTCATTACCTAGAGGAAAACTGTTTTTGTACTTTTCTCACTTGCTTAGAGAAAAACAGCTCTTGTACTCACTTTCCTCACTTATCTAGAGGAAAAACCCTGCAACTCTCTTTTTGCGTGGTCTTGCGCACAGAGCAGCGTCGGTTAGCTGGGGTATACTATCCCCGGCCCCACAAAGTCTGCGCTGTAAATTTTCCCTTAGAACTAGGCAAGCCTCAAGTCAAGTGCTTCAGATCAGCTGCTCTTATTACAGCACTTGCAAAACAGAAATCAGCACTTGTCCTAATCTCCTAGACAGCACTATTATTCTCCAAATTTCCTAGACAGCACTATTATAATATAGCATAAGACCCTCGATCGTCCGCAGGACTTAAGTTCAATTTACTCTTCAAAGCATGTCCAGAGGTCAGCTTCAGGTGTACTGTCCAGGTAATCTCGTGGAATTGGGCATCCTGAGGCAGTGTTACAACTGCCTCATGTATACAGACAACCCTCTCCTCTTACCTCTAGACACAAACACTTGTGAGAGATGCAAATACACAGCCAGACTGGAGGCTAAGTGCTCTCAACCCATGACTGTAACAGACAGTCAAGAGGATAAGGGACACACTTGCATCACACCACCTGTCACACATGAATCTACAAAACAAGCACCGGCAAAACATACGTATAAATACACAAAAACATATTCGGAGGCACTAGGTACCAATCTGAAAAAGAAACAGTGCCCTCCAAAGCAGACAAGCAAGCAACCTGTACCCCCAAACACAAGCCAGAAAACACATAATTCACCTCAGCAGTGTGCCTCACAACAGCCCTTAAGGCAAAACACCATACCTAACACGCTAGTAATAGGAGACTCTGTAGTAAGGCACACGGATGTTCCATTCACCAGGCTGAACAAGGAGAAGGTTACTGTCAGCTGCCTGTCGGGTGCTCGAATCCGCCACATAACACAGGCACTTAGGTCACTCCAGAACAAGTACAAGTATGACGCTGTCATTGTACATGTTGGTGTGAATGATCTAAGACGTACCTCCCTGGACTACATGAAAAGAGACATTGAGGAGCTCTCTAATCATGTAGCCCAAGCTGGTAAAACCCTGACCTTGAATAGCATACTACCTTCACCTAGAATGATACCACAATACAAAGAGAAAATGATCAATTTCAACAATTGGCTAAGCTTCTGGTGTCATTCTAGGGGGATATAGTGTCTGTCTGCCTGGGATGACATGATAGTCAAGCCTCGCTGTTTTGCCAGAGATGGGTTGCACCTGTCACCCCTAGGTTTTCGAATACTGGCCAAGGCTCTTAACGTCCCCATAGTGCCTTTTTTAGGCAAGGCTCAAAGGACAAACCAACCACCTTAACCAGCACAGGTAACCAAAAACTAAGGGTAATGCTACTCAACGCCAGAAGTCTCAACCTCAAAATGCACACACTCGAGGCTGTCCTCAGCATGGAGAAAATCCATGTTTGTGCAGTGACGGAAACCTGGTTCAAGGCTCAAGAGAGCACCACAGCACTGCCAGGTTACAATTCATATCATACCTTCCGGCCTCAGTTACTGGATCGCAGTACAAAGGGCAGAGGTGTATCCATATTCATCAAGGATACCCATATCTCCGGGTTAGTAGTGCAGCATGATGCCCCAGAGATCATCCATGAAAACTATCAGCAGGCAAAACCACATTTCAGATCGTAGCTGGTTATAGATCGCAAACCATGTCCCAAGATGCTCACTCTGCATTCCTTGAGACATTGGAAAATATAAAGGTCCTACCCAACACCATAATCTTGGGTGATTTCAACTACCCTAGTAAAGACTGGGCGAACTACCAGTGTTCCAACTCCTATGCTCAGTGATTCATAGAATTTATAAATTCAAATGCCCTTGAACAACTAGTATGTTCCCCCACTAGAGGGGACAACATATTGGATTTAATCATCACAAATATGGGCGCCCATTGTAGCACACCCGTTATCACCCCCTCCTTGGTCAGATCCGACCACAAACTGATAACCCTGGACATCCTCACTCCTCCATCTCCCCCAATCAAAGAAACCATAGTCAAAAACCTTTCCAAAGCAAACTTCAAACTACTTGCATCCGAAGTGGAAAGCTTCACTATTCCCTTGTAGAAGGATAATGATATCCAGGATGCGGAATCCTACACCAAGGCACTCTATATGCATCTTCAGGATTGCATGGACCGTGCTATCCCAAATAAAACCAAGACTCCTTCCTCAAGCAAAAAGAAACCAGTCTGGTGGACCCCGGCCATAAGCAAACTTTACAATAAAAGGAGGAGACTTGTACAAAAAAAGGCCAAATCTCAAGTAGAAAAATCATCCCTGATCAGCATTAGTAAAAAATTGAGGGCCCTCATCAAGTCAACTAAAGCTAATTTTGAAAAGAAAGTTGCCAAGGATGCCAAGGATAACCATAAGGCCTTCTATGGCTACATCAAAAACCTAAATGGCAACGCTCAGTCTGTTCTGAGCTAGTACAAAATGGAACAAAATACACTGACCCTTCTGACATTGCCAACATCTTGGCTTACAGGTTCAGTGCAAATCTCTCCCCCCCCCCCTCACCACCTACAGGGCCTGTTACCATTCCAGGGGATTGTGTAAGTCCAATTATTACTGATACGTTGGTTAACAAGGCTCTATCTAAAGCTGAAAACACTGCCTCCATGGGACCAGATGGTGTCCCAGGCTGTGTCATACGCAAGCTCCAAAAGAAATTAACCCCGCATCTTAATACCCTGTTCAGTCTCAGCCTCTCCACAGGATATGTGCCCATAGAATGGCGCACAGCAATGGTGGTCCCGCTACACACGGGTGGGGCCACAACTGACCCTGGGAACTACCGACCAATAAGCCTGACCAGTCTGATCTGTAAGGCTATGGAGCGACTCATTATGGAAATCATAAATGGAGAGATTGGGAACCTCCAGTTGCTGGACCCCACACAGTTCGGCTTCGTCAAGGGCAGATCATGCCTGCTGAACCTGGTGGATTTCTTTGAGACAGTTACTCAGGCTATAGATAAAGGAAAGGAGGTACACACAGCCTACCTTGACCTTGCTAAAGAATTTGACAGCATTCCCCGTTCAGGTATTATTGATAAGCTCACCAGCCTGGGCATAAACCCTTACGTCACAAGATGGATCGTAAACTGGCTCTCAGACAGATCCCATAAAGTAAGAGTAGAAGGATCTATGTCCGAATCCAGACCAGTAACGAGTGGTGTGCCTCAGGGCTCTGTCCTGGGGCCCCTTCTGTTTGGCATATACTCCTCAGAAGTACAGGCAAGCACGGAAGGGCTGCGGCTGACTAAGTTTGCGGACAACTGCAAACTGGGTGCTATAATAGAGTCTCCGGCCGACATGGAGATCCTCCAGAAGGGCCGAAATGAGACTGATGCATAGTGCCAAAGCCATGGTCTCAAGCTAAATGCAAAAAAATGCATAGTAATCCCCTTTGGAAAAAACAGAGTACCCGCAAATTACAACATAGGAGGTAATCCCCTGAAATCTGAAGAAGAAATAAGGGATCTAGGGACCCAAGTAGATAGTCAGCTTTCCTTTGATAACCATGTTGCCAAAGTGGTTAGAAAATCCATCTGTGTGACCCATCTAATCACAAAAGGGTTCGCATCAAGATCTAAGGATGTAATGGTGCCCCTCTACTCTTCCCTCATCAGACCCATTATTGAGTACAATGCACCAATTGGAATGTACCTGGCTAGACATCTCCAGCAGCTGGAGAGACCACAAAGGTACCTTACCAAGAGGATTACTGGCCTCAAACAGTTGCCCTATGCAGCACAATTGAAAAAGCTAAGACTGTTCTCTGTTGCATGCCGCTTTCTCAGAGGTGATCTCTAATGTACAGAGCCATGTCCAACCCAGAATTGTTGAACATGCTCCATCTTAGCAAAACCAAATCTACTCAAGCTACACGCTGTAGGGATATAAACCTCAACACAGCAATGAATAGAACATGCTGGAGGGATAGATTCCCTTACTATGGAACACGGTCCCGATCTACATAAGTCAGAGCCCCTTACTATCACTCTTCAAGAGGAACCTTGATGAGCGGATGGGTAACAGAAAGTTCACACCGGGGATCACACCAACAGCACTACTAGATAGGGGCCAAGGGTACTAGCTGCTAGTACAAGGGTCTAGGGAACTACTAAAGGGGCAGTGAATACTGTACAACGTGGCTGGGCTAATATATGCCTTTGGGCAGATAGCCCAGTACCAACCTATGAACCTATACGATTTAATTGTAATTTGTTCATTTTATATTTTATTTACTTGCTTTATTATTTGTTTTATACCATGTTTATTTTAATTTCATCGTTTGCTTATTTCTTTATTTTTGTGCTGTTGTATATGTACTGTGATTGGCTACAGGCAGTTAAAGTTCAAAAGAGGAAGGAACCTCTCTGCAGACTGGTGAAGGCAAAGAAGCATCATACAGTCTTGCCCCTCCTGTGCTGGCCAAGTCATAGAAGAGGATGTATCCATTAACTGAGCCTCTGGAGTCCTTGGACCGAGTTGCCTGTGAGAGTATTTGTGTGTGTGTTTGGGGGGTGGGGTCTGTGTATTCATCCTGTTTTCAAAGATTCAATTAAATGTATTCATGGCCAGACCTTGTACAGGCCAATTAAGAGTATGCTTTAACTTGGACCCTGTCTCGTAAAGCAGTTTAGTTTTATCATAGGTCAAGTAAAGAATTAAACATTAATAAATTATTTGAATATCTGCTATCTGTTGGTAGGGTATTCCATAATTTGTTAGCCCTGAAATGAAAAAAGAAGACTTCAAGTTTGAACTGACATTCAGTAATTGGATGAATAAGTTATTATTTAATTTATGGGCTATGAAATCCATAACTGGCATAGCTGAAAACACTATCTTTGGTGTATTCATATACCAGAATCTGTAAGCTATTGAGTACAGTGATACATTTTCAAGTCTCTTTCCGCATTGTAGAGGTTCACATTTAACTTTATTTCTAGTAAATGTTCTTTGAATTCTCTCAAGCTTCGGCAGCTATGATTTATTGGGCAGATTGCAAGCTGAGATTAACTTAACCGTAATGATTCTGTCCCTAGATATAAAAGTCCAAAAAATGTTTTTTAATAAGTAATAACATATCATAACAACGTCATTCGCATGAAGGGCAAACAAGAGAGATGAGTCAGCATTAATCTCCAAGTCCTTAACTTGGTTGAGTAAGGAACAGATAGATACCCTTTGCATAAAGATAACAAGAATTAGTGGCACCAAAATGGCTAGCTGAACTTTTATTATTATTAAATGTCATGCCTTTTTTGTACCCATATAATTAGTTTATCCAAATAATTTTGCAAACGTGATGGTCTATTAAATTTATCATTAAACCTCTAACCTTCAAGTCATCATCAGATTTACTCAAGTTTGACCTAATAGAGGATAGTCACTCATCAATGATTAGCATTGGTAGTTGCATAGTCAAAGCCAAAAGCGAGAACATCTTGATTTTTTATATGTAGTTATGGTCAGACATGTCTTAAACCACTTATATTTACCACCCCAAAAAAGTTCCACTACAAGACACAAACTTTTCAGCAGCATGATGTAACAGAACCAATGGCTGCTGCTGTTGAAAGGAGTTATTGAGGCTTTCCCTTGTTTATGACTGGGTCAGAGGGCTGTTCTCTTGCTTCTTTATAGTTCAAAAAGGAAGAGATGGTTTCTGTTCTGTCCTGCACCTCAGTGATTTCAGAAAACACATGTAGTACATCCAGTTGTAGCTAGCGAGACTCTGGTGGATCATATCTACAGTAATATCGGGTGTGTGAATGGTATCTGTGGACATCATGTTTGCCTTTTAACATGTCATTGTTTGAGATGGGTTTTAACAAGTCATTGTTTGAGATGGACACAGTAGTTGTCCCCATTTGGCTCTGGGTTGGTTGCAGTTGGTATTTTCCTCAAACCCATATTCCCACCAGATTTCTCTTCCTTCTTGAAGTGGTTTCTGAACTGTCCAAGATCCATAACATTCAACCCCCTACTTTCTTTGTGCATATGTAACCTAGAGGATGAGGGAAAGGTTTTTTCTTCTTGAATATGCACTGCATGGGTCCAGTTTTGTGTGGAGTGGGCAGATGAGCGTTGGAATACCTTGCAGTTCAATTGCAAAGTTGACAATTTTTCATGTGGATTGAAAACACAATTATCCATTACTATGGGACAGTTAATCACCCATTGGAAAATGCAGTGATCAAAAACTTTTGCTTCTTGAGTGTCACCACTACAGACATATACTGTATGGCCACTTGGTTATTAGTGCAAGATATTGTCTCAACCATGACATCCAAGAGTTGAGCTCCCTTTGATTCATCTGTATTTTCAGGATTCAGACTTCTAAACTTTGGTCTTTGTACTGTCCTATGGGTCCTTCTATCTTGTTGGATTTACTGCTTTGAATTTAGCATGATCACTGATCCATTGTATATGTTCACTGATGTTAGATGTTAACAGGTAAGTTCTTATTATGTAGACTGAGTTATGAGACCTTTCTTGATGGTTTTGTATTCTCTTCTGCCTTTTATCTTTACTAGATGGCCCCTCCATAAAGTTTCAGCTGCTCAGCTTTGAAAGTTGAGGGATTATACACGTGTTTATTACTTTCTAACAGTGCTGGTTTAAGCCTACATTGTTTAATAAATGTGCTCAGTCAACAGTTGAGAATGAAATACAGTTATATAGTTGACGTTCAGCAGTATGTATTGAAACTGTTAAGTGCCCCCTGAGTGTGAGAGGCTGGGGGGGGGGGCAAATTTTGACTGATGGAAAGGATGCATCCAGTTGTTCACGGATAATGGAGACTTCCCTCATAGTCTAGCTGATAAGGTACGGCTATATCTGTTACATCTATCCCACATTATGCTGTTTGTGATTAGCACATACTTTGTTTACTACTGTTTGCAGCTTTACTTTTAAAGTAATTTGCATAACTGGCCTGAAGATGTGTCTGTTAACATTCCATCGTATTCACTGTGTGTGTTTATTTACAGTATAAAGTAAGATCATATATCCAGACAAAGGCTTTGAAAGCGTGTAAAAGAGAAATCAAATCAGTCATGAATACAGCTGGAAATGTAAGTTGTTTCACTTAAGGTACTCATTTTGTCAGCTTTTTGATAGTATTGTTTACATATTTACATATGCTTTCTTAATTTTTAAATTTTTTCTGCCATGGAAGGAGATCTTCATTACTAGGGTTGCTATCTGTTACAAATTTTCCTGGTATTTATCAGCTCTGTGGCACAGAAGCATGAAACTGTGATCCCACATAGTCTGGATTTGATTAGCCACCTAGGAGCTGGAGAAGTCGACACGTGTCTGTGTATGTGTCTGTGTGGGTGTGTGTGTGTGTGTGTGTGTGGGGGGGGTGATTAGGTAACAGCCTGCTCACCTCTCTCCCTCAAAGGGAAAGGTAGTGGAGCACATGCCTGAGAAGGTACACTTCATTTGAGCTTCTCATTAGTTCACAAAGAAATTATATGGTATAAGTAGAAACCCTCATCCCTTGTGCTGATGATGGTACCACTCCCAATGCATGGCTGTGGGAAATTTGATATTCAGAAAGGGACTGGAGTAAAAAGTGTGATCTGAAGTAGTTAACTTCATTTGATCAGCAACCTGTGGGTATCGGATCCGAGCCGGCAGCGTTCCTAGCTAAAAGATCCGAGCTCCAAGCTCCTCCCCTACCCATAATGCTCTGCCACCTCCCTCTAACCCTCAGATCTCATTTGCCGCAGCTTCTGTAAGCTTCTTAGAATGAGCTCCGAGCATGGTATTGTGAGTTTAGGATTTTTATATTCTTTTTCTGTCAGAATTTCTCTTATCTTTGTGTGTGTGAACTCCCTTCTAACTCCCTTAGTTTTTGCGGGTAGTTTTAAAACTTTTTGGTTAATTAAAGTTTATTCCCCTCCCCCCTCTGCTGTGTGAAGGTGTGTGTGTGTGGGCCTGTACTCTCTTCCTTCTAATATGTATGAAGGCCCAAAAGCTGTGTTTTCTAAATGCTCCGAGTGTGGCCATAAGCTGTCCTTAGTGAATGGCCACACTCTGTGCGTAATTTGCCTGGGAGTTGATCACCTTACTTCGGGCTGCACTATTTGTGCAGCCTTCAACCCCAGGGCTTTGAGGGATAGGAGGACGAAGCTTATCTTTGCGGGCCTTTTGCCTCCGATTCCACTTTGTCCTCCTCTTCCTCTGTGGCGCCAGCTGCGGCTGCTCCACCTACCGCCTCCGATCCCCTGGCAGGAACTCAACCTCCCTCTTTGGCCCAGGAGGAAAGGGACGGCAAAAAGAAAGAGAAGAAGGACAGGGAGCGGGAAAAAGAGAGACACCATAACCACAAAAGGCAGTCCGAGTCAGCTCCATCGGCTCCGCCGTCCAAGCAGCTTGCCTCTCCCCTTAAGGTCTCCAGGTCTTCCTCCTCCCAGCTCCATTCTCCACGTTTCTCCCCAGAGCCGGAGGAGGAGACCCGGTCACCTTCGAGGTCGTCTAGGTGGCCTTGCCGGCCGGCCTCGGCGGCCTCGTCCAGATCAACGAGGAGTTTATCCGACGCGGACATGGACTGGATGATGCGTCGATTTCTTCAGGCCCAGCTGCAGATGGGAGTGCTCTTGCCTCCCCCCCCCCCCTCCGGGGGGGGAGCTCGACCCCTTTTTCCGCCCCCATTGCTCCTTCTCCGACCCGCTATCGGGGTTTGGAGCTGTCTGATCCGACTAGCTTCGGAGCCGGGGTGGTGTCGGCGCCAACAGTGTTTCCTACTTTGGCACCGACTACCTTCGAGTCTGATCCGTTTTCGGATCTGAGCTCTCGGGGCCGTGTGTTGGGCGTCGGATCAGGAGGGGTTAGTGGGCCGCCTTCTCCGTTGAGGTCGGAGCACACTACCCTTTCGAATCCGATTGGGTCACCTCTGGCACCGATCTGCACGTCTGATCCGAGGGGACCACTTTCGGATCCTAGGGAAAGTAGTTCTCCTTCGGCATTCAACGTTGTGGAGAAGGTCCTTTCGAGGGATTCGAGGCCCCAGGCTCTTGCTACGGATCCACCTGCTATTCCCTCTCAAACGGGCCTAACTTCCATCATCCGGCCCCAGGGACAGCCTGCGCCTACGTCCCAGATGATTCCTGTTGAGGAACAAGACATTGTTGGTGAGGCCTCTTCGGACAGCCCCCCCCCCCCCCAGGAGGTCCCTCACAAACGAAAGTGCAAGAGGAGGCACTTGGGCTCACCTGAGTCCCTCACAGAAGACATGGACTTAGTGGAAGGGGAAGGTTCCCCAAGGTCACCCCCCCCCGAAGACGTCTCCTTTGGAGACATTATGGAAATGTTGCGCATTAGAGGGGGGTGGTCTGCCCAAAAACCTTCCTCGGATGAGTCTGTGTTTCTGGAGGCATTTGACGCAGGCCCATCTACCTCTTGGGTGTCCCCTCCCGCCAACCCCCTGGTGGACCTCATAACTACCAGGGCATGGAAGGAGCCAGACACTGTCGAGCCAATACCCAAGAGACCGGAGAGAATACTCAGCCCTCCCACGGACAGGACAGTTTGGAGCAAGGGTGCCCCAGTGGATACCATGGTGGTGGCGGCTGCCACTAAAAAGGAATTGGCACAGGTTAGCTCCTTGGTACATCCTCCAGACAAGGAGTCTCGGATGATGGACCGCCTTGGAAAGCAGATGTTCTCTTCAGCGACCTTCTCTGTAAGGTCACTGAATTATATGGCACATGTAATTCGGCTCCAGCGGGACCTGATCAAAGAGTACGCTGGGTCACCCCCAGAGTCCATGCCGGCCGAGGACAAACAGACCTTCTCAGCTCGAATGGCCACTCTCAAGTCGATTACCAACACACCTATGTGGCTTCTCTCCCATGCCACGAGGGGAGCGGCTAGAGCCAGCGGAATAGGCGTTGTCTTACGCAGACAGGCCTGGCTCTGTCTGTGCGATTTTGCGGACCCCTTCAAGGCATCCTTCGCGAATGCCCCTTTTGACGGTTCTATGCTTTTCGGCAAAACCGTCTGCGATACGCTCCTCCAGAGCGAGAAAGACGGGAAAATGTCTGCCGTCGGGATCCGCTTCTCGGCTCCTCAGAGGTCCTACTCTAGGAACCAAAGAGGACAAAAGAAGATGTGGTTCCGGAAAGCTCAACAATCCCGTTTCGTTCTGGATCCTTCGTCCTTCAGAGGCAGAGGAGGACAGGGTGGACGCCGACCAAGAGGCAGGGGGGGGGCGAAGAATTTCTGGTTGAGGGAACCCTTTTCCGATCGACCCGTGCAGCAGCCCTGAGGGTTTGCCCGACTGCTCCTCTCTGGAGGCAGTTGGGTGCTTCTCGAAGCACCTAGCAAATTGGGAGTCCATCACAACATATCGCTGGGTGCTCCGAATCATATCCAGAGGCTATTCTATCCCTTTCCTAACGTATCCTCCCCGGTCAAGGAGTCTCCCCGATGTTCCACCTAATCAGAGGGAGGTAGCAGCCTTCGAAATACAAGAGCTGCTAAGAAAACCAGCCACCCAGTACGTCCCCCTCAGGCAATCAGGATCAGGCTTTTACTCCAGGTTCTTTTTGGTGCCAAAAAAAGACAGGGGACTTACGACCCATTCTCGACCTGTCCACACTGAACCTGTCAGTCGCCAAAGAAAAGTTCCAGATAGTCACTATTCAATCCATTCTCCCACTTCTACAGGAGAACGACTGGATGTGCTCGATAGACCTCAAGGATGCATACTACCACATTCTAATGGACAGGCGATCCAGGAGGTTTCTCTGCTTTCGGCTGGGAGCCAGCCATCATCAGTTCAGGGTCCTACCCTTCGGTATCACCACAGCCTCCAGGATGTTCACCAAGGTCATGGCAGTTGTAGGGGCCCACCTGAGGCTTCAGGGAATACAGGTCTTTCCTTACCTGGACGATTGGCTCCTAACCGCCCCCACCAGGCATCAACTTTGTTCAGGCAGGGACTATTTTTTACATCTAGCCCACCATCTAGGGATCAAGATCAACCACAAGAAATCCTCCCTTTAACCTACTCAGATTTTGGACTTCATAGGGGCCAGGATAGACACTATACAATCCAAAGTCTTTCTGACGGCGGACAGACTTTGCAATCTAAACCTTCACATTCTGGCTCTTCTACAACCATCAGCCCCCCAGCGGGACTAGTCCTGAGGTCCCTGGGGTCCATGGCAGCGGCCATCAATCTGTCGCCTATTGCATGTCTGAAAATGAGAATCCTTCAATGGACCTTACAGGTTCAATGATCCATCCTACATCATCCCCTGTTTACACCTATTCCTCTCAGCAGGATTTGCAGGGAGTCGCTACTTTGGTGGCTCTGTTCCAGAGACCTCCAGGAAGGGCGCCCCTTCACCTTATTCCCACCCCAAGTCACGGTGACCACGGTCACATCTCTCCTCGGGGGGGGGGGGGCATTGCATGGGCAGATCCGTCCAAGGCACATAGACTCACACAGAGACCTCATTGCATATCAGTGTCCTGGAACCAGATCTTACCCACTTTGCAGAGAGGCCATGAGAGTGTGGGAATGGACAATATCCACCAACCGCTTTCTCATAGCAACGCACATTCCGGGGTGGTCAAACATTTTAGCGGACAGGTTGAGTCGAATGATCCTCTCACCTTACGAGTGGTCTCTGACCCCAGTAGTAGCGGGGCAAATCTTCCTCAAATGGGGTCAACCTTGCTGCGATCTGTTCGCCTCGCCTTCAAACACAAAGTGCAGCGAGTTCTTCGCGCTAATTCCCCCACCAGGGGAAGTCCCCAGAGACGCTCTGGTTCATGCTTGGCCATCCGGTCTTCTGTATGCTTATCCTCCTCTTACATTAATGACAAAATTCTTGCAGAAAGCTTGTTGGTTGGGGAGCAGAGTTATCCTCATAGCCCCATTCTGGCCTCGCCAAACCTGGTTCCCATGCCTACGGTCTCATCTAGTACATCCTCCCTGGATTTTAGATCCCATTCCGGATCTGATCTTTCATCCTTTAGGATTGAAGACCCCCCGACCTGGACTACATCAAGCTCTCAGCTTGGTTGATCCAGTTCCATTGATGGCTAGGACTCCAGGTATATCTTCCTCAGTTAAGGCCATCCTGGTTGCTGCCCATAAACCATCTACCAGGAAAATCTCCAAGAGTAAATGAAAACGTTTCTCTGTCTGGGCGGAGCATAGGAATTTGAATCCCTTCACTGCTCCTATCCCAGCAGCTCTAGACTTTCTATCCCATACTTTTCATCAAGGGGCTAATTCTTCTACTATTAAAGTTCAATTGGCAGCTATTTCCCACTACCATGTTGGAAACAGTTTAGGCCCCCCTAGCTTCCTCCAAGATTTGCAAAACATTCCTGAAAGGAACTTTTCTGTTAAGACGCAGTTCCTCCATGGGATCAAACCCTAGTTCTGCAGGGTCTGACTGGACCTCCTTTTGAACCCGCGGCTTCAGTCGACTTAAAATATGTATCTCGTAAAACGGCCTTCCTGATTGCCATTACCTTAGCTAGGAGGATATCGGAGCTTCACGTTCTTTGCAGTAAGCCTCCATACATCATCTTTCATAAAGACAGGGTTTCCCTCAGGACTAACCCCTCCTTTCTACCTAAAGTGGCTTCAGAAGCCAATATCAACCAGTCCATCAATCTACCTGTCTTCTTTCCGAATTTTCAAAACAAAGGAGAGTATAGACTCCATTGTCTTGGATGTTCATAGACTGTTATGATTTTACTTAAACAGAACAGCCGATTTTCGAAAATCAGATCAACTTTTTGTGTCATTTGCTAAATCCTGTCTGGGTAAACCAGTCACTAAAGTAACCGTAGCTAGATGGATTTCCCAATGCATCCTTCTCACATACAAAAGCTCTGGTCGACCTGAGCCCCTGAGGGTGCGAGCCCATTCTACTCGATCTATGGCTACTTCTGCTGCTTTCTGGTCAAGGGTTTCTTTGGATGACATTTGCTCAGCAGCTACTTGGGCTTCCTCTCATACCTTTATTACACATTATAAGTTGGATTTAATATCCAGAGGACGTGCATTTTTTGGCTCTGCAGTGCTCCGGAATATCCTTCCATGAGGACCTCCCAAGTTGTTGGTAGCTGGGGACTCTGTCCCACAGGTTGCTGATCAAATGAAGTTAACTACTTGAGATAAAGAAGTTATGTACTCACCATAACGTTCCATCTGAGTAGGTAACTTCATTTGTCAGCAACCAACACTCCCTCAATCCCCCGGACCCTTAGTTCGTTATTAAAGGATCAGGATACGTCACTTCCAGATGACATCAGGTGGAATGTATAATACTCCTTTCTTGTGTTATAGTAATTTTCTATGGCATTATGGCAAACTCGATCTGAGGGGTAGAGGGAGGTGGCAGGGCATTATGGGTAGAGGGAGGAGCTTGGAGCTCGGATCTTTTAGCTAGGAAAGCTGCCGGCTTGGATCCGAATCGGAGCCGATACCCACAGGTTGCTGACAAATGAAGTTACCTACTCAGATGGAACGTTATGGTGAGTACATAACTTACTTTTTTAAAAAAAATTTCTAATATAGAAATTAAGGTCTCATTGTTCTGGTGATTCTGTAAATTAGTTTCTGTGCAGTGATTCATTGATTAGTATTGCTTACCACATAGTGCATGGTAACCTGGTTCTTGGCAGAAGTAGTATCTTCTCTGCAAAATGTGCATACCTTCTTTTTGTTTGTCTGGGTTTTCATCAGGTACTGCATTTTTTTTTCAATGTCCCAAACACTGCTTGTAGGCGAACTGGTGATATTGTAAGTAGCCAGCAGGTATGCAGTTATGTATATGACTTGCAGTAACCTAGAATGCCATCCAGGATTAGTTTCTGCTTTCTGCCCATTGAGTGCTGAGATAGGTACTAGCTGCCATGACCCTGAATAGAGTGAAGTGCCATATACGAATGAAGAAGTTCTTGCATATCTTAAAGTACATTTTCTTATTTAATGTTTCATATGTATTTCCAAGTAGATGTCATTTTCTGTTATCACTGGAGCCTTTTAAATGCTCTGTTGGGAAAATGCATGATGTGACCATTAGCAGGTAATTAATGTAATGTTTTTCATACTACATCTCAGAAGAAGTGTGATCCTTTTTTGTAGTAATGAAGGATAAACATGCCTTGACATTTTTTGTGCCTGTTACACCTGCTACTTGCCAGCCCATCATATTTTCCTTTGTTTTGTCAGCTCATTCATTCCCTTCATTGGGTGAGAGCTAACGGGGGGGTATGTCATCATTCACAAAATCCTCTGCAGTGGTTCAAGCATTTTTTCCATTTCTTTTTCCTTTCCCTACCCCACACGCATACCTGGTATGGTGCTAGGAGGGTGGATATGCAAAAATACTGTTCTTGAACAATTTTCCGTCGTTTCAATGAAGCCCTGTCTCTCCATCTGCAACATGTGCTGTAGATTCTTATTTTTGGTTCCAGTATGAGACTGTGTGTTTATGTGATCTGTATTTAAGAAAAAATATCAAGTACTTATTAAAATGCTCATTACAGGAATAGGAATGCCAACACTATTTTACTTTCTTGCCCTGTTAATTACTGGCCCAGCCCCCAGTGCCCCACATCCACACTGTGTCTACCAACTTGTTTCCTATATCCCTGCGACATGCTCTGGTATTGCTGGAGTTGATCATGGATCCTAAGGGCTCATCTGTTTCTGCTTCAATCCTGGAGGGTATTTTTCTTTATTTGCCTTACCAACTTCCCTGTCCCACCTCCCACACTCATCGCTTTTACATTCAGGGGCAACTCCCATCATTGAACCACTCCTTCCCTAAGGGAAGCATCATTGATGAATGCCTTCCCTACTGCTCTGTCAGTCACCTGAAATGCTAATAGAACCCAGGTCAACTAAGCTGTAGTCAGAGCTTTGTCCCTCTATGCAACCAAAGCCACCAGTTTTATGTATATTTTTAGCAAAAAAAAAAAAAAAAGACAGCAAAGAAAAACTAAGAACGACTTTTTTTAATATGTGCGATATGTTTGTATGTTTGCTTAACTATTGCCTTAGGCAACACCTTTAGTTTCTTCATTAGTATAACATCTGAGCTTGGAAAACAGTAAACATTCTGTCACTACAGTGGTAGAACCCTGAGGGTCTACTGTTTTGCCTGCTCTTTGCTGAAGGTAATGACATTTTTCATAACTTCCACAACATACATAAAATCATATTTAATTTTATGTTAATTAAGAAAAAAAATAAAGGAGTGCATTTTTTTGTTTATAAAATGGTGGCTTTTGTTACTGCTTCTTTACATTGTATTTATATAAACTGAGAAGAGAATAATTGTGGTTAGAAGCCTACCAGGTCTCCAGAGGCTTGCAAAGGTTCATTAACCACCACAGAGTCCTTTGGGCAGAAGGTAGAATGAGTAAATTACATAATTAACTGGTAATCATTGATTTTACTGAGGGGGTACTATGATTTGAGTACATACATCAAATGATTTGTGACTTTACTAAAAGTCTTGAATTTCAGTACTTACATTGTCATACACTTTTTGATTCTTGCAGAATTTTCCTGTGCTTTAGCTAATAGGTGGTATAACCTGAATATTTAAGTTGTTCCATCTTCTGCAGTTTGGATTTTATAGCGGTTATTATTTGAATAACTCCAACATTCAGTGCTTAAGAATCTACCCCCATGCATATTATAACTACATTCATCATCCCATGTAGTCTTGATATATTTATATACTACCTATTTTGTTTAGGGCATGGCACCTTTTATCAGTTATTGTCCCTGTGAAGTTTGTGCACGTATGTCATTTTTATTTAGTATCTTAGCATATAGTTTTCTGACTACGGCTTAGTTTACCTGAGGTTGAGTAGCGGCTTTGGAGCTTTAATGCACAGGCAGGGAGGATGGGTGTGATCAGCATGAAAGAATGCTGAGGGGCACACACATGCAAGTTGATTTCCTTAGTGGAGATCAAAGAAACAGTTGTGTGTTGCCTTTTGTGGGTGAGTGTGATTTCCAGTCATGTCACCTTGTGCAAAAATGAGGTGCAGGGTTGGACTGAAGCCTATGGTATACTTTATCCATGGGCTCTTGCTAGACAGGTGGAAAAGGATAGAGACAGAAAAACAAAATCTCGAAGCACCCATTATTGCTGCCTACATGATGGTCTCTGTCAGCAAACCATAGTCTTCAGTGATAGGGGAGTGGATTGGCTAATTGAGAGGGGGCTGATAAGCAGGCAGTAGGGACAAAGAGAAATCCAACAAAATGTGTGCCTGTCTCACAGAGTGAGAGAGAAGAGAGAGAGAGGAGACCTCTGAACCCCATGTTTTAGAGATTCTAGAAAGGGTTCTTGCTTAGAATCTTGTGAAGGTTCTAGGCTTTGTACTAAGTTTTTATAAAATGTTGGTCCTTTTTTTTGTTACGAAAGATGCCATCTTAAAGGAAAAATATCATGTCAGAGAAGTGAAACTTGGGTCAAAGTTTACTTCATAATTTTAACTCTCCCTTTTCCAATTAGAATAACCCTAGTGATTTGTAAATCTTGTTTTATTTTTTTTCAACAGTCACTTTATTTTGTTGTAGAAGAGTTTTTCTGGCTGTTTTTCATGTAATTTTGATTATCAAAATCAACAAAATTTACAACCTGGACTGGGAGAAAATTTTATTTAACCCATTTGCTTGTGACCATTTTGAAAAAGGCAAACCCCAAACCACTGACAGTCCCTGGCTATTTTTTGCTCCTTAAATATCAAGGTCTGTTTCTTCAGAATGGATAATGGTATCCTTATCAAATTCTGGGGGGAATGATGCCCAGGCATGACACCTACAAAACATCCTTAGAACATGCTTTTGCCTACGAGAACAAGGTCTGAAATGCACATGGTGAAGCCTTGTACTCATGCCATGTAGCCAAACTTTGGAACCAAATGCCATATATCAGTCCACCTCAAACTCAAAACAGTTCCAAGAAGAATCTCCATACTCATCTCCATAACTCTAAAGTCTGCCCCCTGCTCTTTTTCTCCTGATTAATCAGTCCCCATCCACTGCCCACTTTTCTGTCTCTCAAACCAGAGTTTCCCCTCTTATCAGTAATTATACAGTTTCATTCTTTTCATAACCTGATTTGAACCCTTAACATCATCTTTTCTGTAACCTTGGTCTTGCAGATTCTAAATATGTTTTTGCAACTTCTCTCCCCGGACCTGTGAAGAGGGGTCTGAAAAGACCAAGTCTGATCTTTCCTCTAAACAATTTAAAATAAATAAATGTTATGGCAGCCATTAAAGAGATGTGCAGTTGAAAGTAAACCATTTTTGACTATGGTTTCTTACATACCATGTTGCAGCAGAGGCTCCAGTTTGAGATGCAGTAACAGAAAGTAAATACAAACTTAAGCATGGCTTAACTTTCTGATAGTCTTAAAGGTGTTTTTTTCAGATGGGGTGCAGTTGTTTACCAGTGCAAAGTTGGCAATCACTCAGTTACAGAAGTTCTTGCAGTTTGCAGAATGTGAAAGTGGAGAAGAATGAGCAGGTAGGCCCTTCAACATTATTGGACACTCTGAAGATGAGTAAGTAGAACAGGGATGATTCCAAAGAAAGGTTTAGACTGATTGTGTCCTGCTGCTGGCTTCCTTTGGCCAAAAAAAATGTTATGGACTTTTATGAACTTTTGATTATTTATGATATTTTAATGGTAGGCATTAGAGGGCAATAAAGTTTTTGCAGAATTATGTCACTGTACCCTGATTTCTCTATGGATATAGGGAGGAGCCAGCAGTTATTTATAACTTTTAAATATACTAAAGTTGCTATCATTTGTTCATTCTGTATGTATACTTTGAGTGTAATTTGAAAAAAAATGTTTATTCTGTTCATTTTACATTTGATGAGCATGTGTGTTTGCATCTTTTGTTGAAGTTTGTTTACTTAAGCAAGGTAAGGGGACAGTATAGTAATGTAAAATGACAGCTGCAGTTTAGTGTTCCCCAAATGTTTAATTTTTTTTTCTGTCTGAGTGCAAGCTGTTACTGCTAGAGTACTTTCAGGCAGGCTAAATTTAGTAGCAGACTGGTGAAAGATGAGCACTGATTATGGTAGTACGCAATTATTTGATCTGATGTCAATTTTCATCTATTTTTGACAGTTGGGTTACGGTTCCAATCCTTAGATCCAGTCCAGCCATTATGCAGCTTGCACCAGCCAAAAAAAACTGTCGAGCTAAGAATCTATCCGCAATGGGCCTCTCTACATTACCCCAGATCTCATTTGCTGCTCTTACAGCAAGACGTGTCAGCAGACTCTTCTTTCGCAGCTAAGTAAAATCTTAAAATTATTTATCGTCTGTCGTAGTTCTGTCTTAGATATTACCCCTTTAATATTCCTTTAGCCTTTATCTACCCACCTTTCTTGTGCGAGTGGTATCTCTTTTCTACCATTGTTGGTAGTTTCCCCTTCTTTCCTTTCCTTATTACTGATTGGTAATTCTGTCTACCATCATTAATAGATTTTTTTCTCCCTTTTATTCTCCTGTGAGTGTGTGAATGTGTGGTGTACCTTTTTTCATTGGGTTTCTGCCTTCCTTTCTTCCAATATGGCAGAAAAGTCTAAGACTACCACTGGATTTAAGCAGTGCCAAAACTGTGGCAGAAAAATGCCCAACTCTGATGGGCACGATTCTTGTGTTTATTGTTTGGGTGCTCCTTATTTGGATTTAGAGTACTCTTATCTGCCAGGGTTTCAGTACTAGGGCCCTCTTGGAACATCAAAATAAACTCATTCTTAAAGGGCTTCTTAAAGCCCCCCTTTGATGAAGCTTTGTCCAAGGCCAATAAGTCCCCTCAGGCCTCTGGTTCCAAAGCCAGTTGTTCAGTGCCGACGTCTCTATAGGTACTGACATCTAAAAAACATAAGTAGCCAACTAAAGGTTCTGAAATTCACGGAACAGACTGATTCCTCGGCACCAATTACTTTGGTACCATCGACACTGGCTACAGCACAGGCACCAGCTTCCTTAGTTTCCACAACATTGCCGGCATCTCCTGCTTCAGTGCTGAAGACTGAAATTTCTACGCACCCAGGATGAGATATTCCCTGTCTGTTGACCCCTTTCCTGGGTCAGCTTCCTAGCCCATTCATAGAAAGGCCAGAATCTCCCTCTGGACTGTCTGTTCACTCTTCCAAGAGTCTTTCTGAGAGAAAAAAGATTGGCAAGACAAGGCTGTAAAATATTCTGTTTTAATAAAAACAACAACTAATACAAACTCCAAGTAATGGTAAGCGCTTTCGGGTTCTCCAACCCTTCATCAGACAAATGAAACTACATAGGTCTTTACTTTTAAATATACTTACAACCAATCAGAGTTCAGTAATACTAATACTTTACCCGCCTGTTTTGTAAGGCAGGTTTTAAAGGCACAATCTCATTTATACCTGGGTACCTGTGTGATGCTAATGTTATAATCCATTTAGATTCAAGTGTCTCCGTAAGCAATTTTATATCCCCCCCTCTTACTCCTAAATTCACATTGGTGACAACTTTAAATAAGAATGTGTGTGTAGAGTTATTCATCAAATGCCTATAAAGTGCGTTGTGCTGGTCTTTGTTCCTAATGCAGGATAAGTGCTGCAAAACCCTGACCTTTAACATATTATTCGTCATCCCTACGTAGTATGCTGGACACTGTGTGCATTCGGCCAAATAAACCACATTAGATGTTCTACATGTGGCTCTGGCCTTAAACTGAAATAGCTGTCCAGTTATTGGGTGTTTAAAAGTGTTGGACCCATTAATGCTACTACAAGCCTTACACATACCGCAAGGTACCGTCCCTACTTTAGTTATTAATGATTTCCGATCAGAGGCAGATTTTTCTTTGCACAGTAAATCCTTTAGATTTTTGTTACGTCTATATCCAAAGTTTGGTGTCTGACTGATCACATTATCCAACTTGGGGTCACTTCTTAGTATGTTCCAATTTTTGCTGACTATGCTCTGTATATCTTTGATGTCACTACTATAGGTAAAATAAAGCTTAACTTTGTCTGATCTTTTAATTTTCTGATGTACTACACCTTCTAATTGGCTTTGTCTCAACCATGGTTTATATCCACTGCTTCGCTTTTCAGAACTAAGTTTAAGGCCAGAGCCACATGTAGAACATCTAATGTGGTTTATTTGGCCGAATGCACACAGTGTCCAGCATACTACGTAGGGATGACGAATAATATGTTAAAGGTCAGGGTTTTGCAGCACTTATCCTGCATTAGGAACAAAGACCAGCACAACGCACTTTATAGGCATTTGATGAATAACTCTACACACACATTCTTATTTAAAGTTGTCACCAATGTGAATTTAGGAGTAAGAGGGGGGGATATAAAATTGCTTACGGAGACACTTGAATCTAAATGGATTATAACATTAGCATCACACAGGTACCCAGGTATAAATGAGATTGTGCCTTTAAAACCTGCCTTACAAAACAGGCGGGTAAAGTATTAGTATTATTGAACTCTGAGTGGTTGTAAGTATATTTAAAAGTAAAGACCTATGTAGTTTCATTTGTCTGATGAAGGGTTGGAGAACCCGAAAGCGCTTACCATTACTTGGAGTTTGTATTAGTTGTTGTTTTTATTAAAACAGAATATTTTACAGCCTTGTCTTGCCAATCTTTTTTCTCACAGTTTTGGACTATTTTGGTTTGGCAAGACTTTAGCCCTAGCACTGAACATTGACTTTCTGAAGAGTCTTTCTGAAATAGACATAGTGAGGTTGGTGGATCAGCTGCTGACAGCTAGGGGTCTTAATCCTACTTCTAAGTCCCCTCTCCCACCTGGAGCAGGGGAGTATTCCCCCAGCACTCCAACACATATTCCTCCTCTGACCTCCCCGGAGGCAATAGACTCTCTTTGATTCTGACCATCAGGTTCCTATGGCCCTGACACCGACAACATCCTTGTCCTCGGCTCCAAGCATGGCTCTGACTCCCTTAGTACTGTTGGAACCGAGGGGTCCCTCGGATTGTGCCTCTGCCATCAGGTCCAGGGGGTTTGACTTGATTCCTGCTTTTTATTCGGAGCTGTCCTTACCTCTTCGAACTGTGATGGCTGGGGGTCTTTCCTAGGCTCTGGCTTTGGAGGTAGGTCTGTTGGGGCAGGATGTGACCCCAATTCCAAGTTTGGCTGTCTCGGTTCTAGGCTCTCGTCCCTCCTCGGGGGGGGGGGGGCCTGCTTTTCAGGCTATGGAGAAGACTTTGGCCAGCGCAGGTTCCCAGGTGGCAGGTATGTTATCGGAGTCTCACCCCATGACCCCTACTTACCAGGAGCTTCTACCAACCTCCATGCCTGGACAGCAAGCTCCAAGGATGCAAGAGATTCCGACTAAGGATCACCCCTCTTCTGAGTCCTCTCCAGATATTCCCACTGAAGAGGCCCCCTCGGAAGAAGCCATCTAAGAGGAAACACCTAGACTCCTCTGAAGAGTTTGTCACCGAGGACACGGATTTCAATGATGAGGAGGGTTCCCACGATCACCCCAGGAAGATGACTCCATCAGAGACATTCTAGAGATCCTTAAACAGAGGAGTAATTGGAAGCCCAAAGACCCTACCTCTGTGGAGTCTGTGTACTTGCAAGTCTTTGGAGCTCGCCCGTCTACTTCTGGGTGACTCCTCCCTCTGGTGATCTCATTAAACTGATCGCTCGGTGGGTTTGGAAGGCCTCTGATTCCATAGAACCAATTCCCCGGAGACAAGATAAAATACTCCCTGCTCCTGAGGACCACCAGCACTGGGCGAAAGGATTAGCAGTAAATGCAATGGTGGCAGCAGCCACTGAAAAGGAACTAGTTGAGCAAAGTTCCCGTGTTCATCCCCCTAACCAGAAGTCTAGGTCCACGGATGGATTTGGAAAGTGGGTTTATCCATCACTGACCTTCACCCTTAGGTCTTTGAATTTCATGGCACATGTCACTAAGCTCTAGAGGGATCTAATCAAGGAGCTGTTGGATACCCTACCAGGAGCTGTATCTAATGGGGTCCAAGAAAAAGTGGCCCTCCCAGTTAGCTACCCTGGAGTGTATTTCTAATTTGTCTGTGAGGTTCATTGCACAAGCAGCCTAAGGGGTGACCAGGTCAACCAGTTCAGGTGTTGCAGTTTGGAAACACACTTGGTTGCACCTGTGTGAGTTTACAGAGCCATTCAATTCTTCCTTCGTCAATGCTCCTTTTGTCAGATCTTCTTTGTTTGGCCCCAAAATCAAAGAAACTCTAACTAGGTATGAGAAAGTTGAAAAGTCCCTGTCTGCAGTGGTCATACGTTTTTCTGCTCCCAACAATCCTATTCTGTGAATCAGAGGAGTGGGAAGATGTGGTTCAAAAAGTCCCAGAGGCCTTTCCAGGACACACATGGTGGAGGCTTCCCTGGGGCAGAGTGGGGAGCTCTAATGGAAATGCCATCCTAGAGGCAGAAATGGCCCACAGAATCAGGGTTCCAGAGATTCCTTCTTTGACCAACCCTATCAGCGCTCCTGAAAGCAGGCCCAATTGCATACCTCAGTCAGGGCAAGATTTTCTTTGCACCTAACAGCCTGGTGACAAATAACTACAGGTGCCTAGGTGCTGAGTATTATTACCAGAGGCCACCTTATTCCCTTCACTCTTTATCCAAGAAATCGAATAAGACTCCCCAATGTTTCACTCAATCAGAGGGACAAAGCAGCCTTAGAAATAGGCTCCCCGATGTTTCTCTTAATCAGAGGGACAAAGCAGCCTTAGAAATACAAAAGCTGCTTGAAAAAAATGTCACCCAAGAAGTCCCACCTGACCAGATAGGATCCTGATTTTACTTAAGGTTCATTTTAGTGCCAAAAAAGAGAAGGGGACTGGAGACCAATTCTGGATCTCAGCCTTCTAAATAAATTTGTTCAACAGTCCATATACCAGATGGTCACGGTTCAATCTATACTTCCCTTTCTAGAAGAAAAAAAATTATTACAACATAAAGATGGACAAACGCTCAAGAAGGTTTTTCCACTTTCGACTAAGAGCCAGTCACTTTCAGTTTAGAGTGGTGCCCTTTGGTCTCACCACAGCCTCCAGGGTGTTCAGTAAGTGTATGGCAGCAGTAACAGCTCACTTGAGACTGCACAGATTCCAGATGTTTCCATGTCTAGACTGGCTCATCACCACTTCCACCAGACATCTGCTGCTTCAGACAACAGAATTCACCCTACAGTTGTTCCTGCATCTTGGCATTATGGTCAACCGTATGAAGTCTTAACTGACTCCGTTCCATGAGATGGAATTCATAGGAGCCCGTTTGAACAGCCTCTCATGTGTAGCCTCCCTCCCCCTTCATGGATTATAGAAGATAAAATCTCAAGTTCATTCTATTCTGTGCACAAAGTAGCAGTCCTACTGGTGCTTCAGGCGTTTGAGTCCATGGCAGCAGCTGTCACTCTCGTCCCAATAGTGAGATTCCACATGAGGTTACTGCAATGGCGTCTTGCGAATCAATGGTCTATTCTAACTTATTCAATGAACTACCCCATTTTTATCACTAGTCGCTGCAAAAAGAACCTGTCCTGGTGGATGGAATCTGAGGAAATTCTTTTGGGCCGCTCCTTTGTCCCTCCTCAACCCAATGTCATAGTGACCTCGGATCTCTCCCAGATGGGGTGGGGTATTATCTGCGAAAGATAGTACAAGGCACTTGGTCCCTGATAGAAGTCATTCTGCATATCAACATCCTGGATTTGAGGGCATTGCTATTAGCATTGCAAGCATTGCAATCTGTCCTCCCTCAAGGAACAATTGCAATCCAGTCAGACAACATGTTCGTAGTCTGGTACAGCAGCAAACAAAAAGGAACCAAATCCTACCCCCTGTGACGAGAAGATTTGTCTGTGTGGCAATGGGCCATTGCCTCCAACTACTTTCTGATAATAATGCACATCCCAGGGAGTTCAAATGTGATAGTGGACAAATGAAGCAGGTGCTTTCTACTGCCTTACAAGTGGTCTCTCAATCCTGATATAGCGAAGATCTTGTGTCGCTAGGGCCAGCCCTGCTGCAACCTTTTTGCATCACCCCAAAACAGCAAGTGCAGAAGCTACTTTGCCCTAATTCCCCCTCAGGGGGAGTCCCTAAGACAGATGCTGCTTTCCTTGCTTGACCCCCGGGTCTCCTCTATGTCTTCCCTCCTTACCTTCTGATCCCACTTTTTCTCAAGAAAGCAGCCAGGTTGAGAAGCAAAGTGATCCTCATTGCACCCTTCTGGCCTCTTCAAATTTGGTATCTAAAGTAGTTTACTTCATTTGGTCTTCAAACTTTGGGCTTCAGATCCGGCATGGAACTGACACGGCCACTTAGCTAGCATCATTGATCCAAGCTCTCAGCTCCTCCCCTACCCGTAATGCCCTCTGTCTTCTTCCTCCCTTCAGATCTAATTTGCCGCTGATACAGTCTGCAACATGGTCTGAGCTCTTGGCAGCATGGTGTGTGTTTTTGATCCTTTTTATGTAAGTGAGTTAAAGTTTTTTTGTCCTTTCTAATCTTCCTTGCTAACCTCCCTCTTGCGGTTAGTGTCAGTAACAAAAAAAAAAAATGGGTGTGTGTATCTTGGGCCTTATCTGGGGGATGATGTCCGAAGCCCCTAAATCTGGCTTCAAGCATTGTTCTGATTGTGACCATAAGCTCTTCCCTGCTGATGGCCGCACTCGGTGTGTCGTGTGCATGGGTGCCTCTCACCTTGATACCTCCTGTCCTGGGTTTAATCACAGAGCACTTCAGGACAGGAGAAACAAACTAATAGTTAAGGGCCTTTTGCCTGCATCAGGAATGGCTGTTCTCACCCCCTCCATTGGATCTTCTCCTGCAGCAGTATTGTTCCCTTCCTAGGCCTCAGGGACTCGGACTCCCCCCAAGAGGTCTGAGGAAGGGTAGAAGACAAAAAAGGATAGGCCTTGCAAGCGGTCTCCTGACTGCTCTGTCTCGGCTGGTCCGCCCTTCAAGATTGTGTCTTCAAGGCCCGGTTCCCCCCGGCTCCACGGTCAGAATGTGGTCTCCTGTTCCATGGCCTTCTTCCCGCTCTACCCAGTCCCTTAGTGAAGCAGAAATAGACAAAATGATGCGAAAATTCATCAGCACTCAAATTCAGATGGCGGTGTTGCCTGCACCCCCTCCCTCCGGAGGGGGTGTCTCGCAAACCTTTTCTCTCCAATTTCTCCTTCTCCGATCTGAGTTGTGGTATCGGAGCCCTTGGATCTGAGGACTCTCGTGGCCAGCACCGATGGTACCTAGTATGTCAATGCCAGCCATTGCTTTGAGTTTGTTGGATCCAAGGGGGTGCTCTTGGCTTCCAGTGAGTCAGACCGCAGTGCCTCCCCCGGTATCTCATCTCCTAGAGTCTGTGCTCCAACTCGTCTGTCAGATCAGAGGGGAACAGCTCTATTGGATCCACTTTGGAGGTGAGCTCTCCATCTGCTTTCGAAGTGGAGAGGGTTCTCTTGGCGTCGTCGAGACCCTTGACCATCTCATCCTCGGACTCCGCCCTGACCCCCTCTGGATTTGATACCATTCCGAACATTTTGTCCTTTCAGGGACAAGCCTGTGCCTGTAATGTCTCAAGCTGCTCCAGTCAAGGAAGCACCTGAATGCTTGCGAGTCCTCCCCAGTGAGCCACGCTGAGGTGGTCCCTCACAAACAGACGTGTAAGAGGAGACACCTGGACTCCCCTTTGAAGTCTGTGACCTCAGCCACTGATTTGTAGGAAGAGGAAGATTCCCCCCAACCTCCCCCCGAGGATATCTCCTTTGGAGACATCATGGAAATCCTACGCCAGAAAAGGGGGGTGGTCTGCCCAAAAACGGTGTTTGGCATGGGCCCATCTACTTCCTGGGTGCCCCCTCCTGTGGATCCCTTGGTGGATTTAATAACATCTGTGGTGTGGAAGGAGCCTGATATGGTAGAGCCTATCCCGAAATGTCCTGACAAGGCCTTCAGTCCCCCAGCAGACAGGATGCACTGGTTCAAAGGATCCCCGGTAGATGCTATGGTCATGGCAGTGGCAACAAAGAAAGAGCTAGCTCAGGAAAGCTCTACAGTCCACCCTCCTGTCCACGAGCCACGGACTTTGGACCATTTTTGGAAGTGGGTGTACACTTCAATGACCTTTGCCATCGGGCGCTGAACTATACGGCACACCTGACTCGATTACAGCGTGGCCTAGTCAAGGAGGTCGCTGAATTAACCCCAGAGACAATGTCGGTGGAGGACGAAAAGATGTTCTCCATGCAAATGGCCACTCTCAAAGCCATTTCTAATACGTCCATGCGCCACCCCTCCCATGCCACGGAGGGAGCCACTAGGGCTGCTGGTTCAGGAATCACCATCAGGTGCCATTCCTGGCTCCGGCTGTGTCAGTTCTCTGATCCCTTTAAGGGGTCGTTTACAAACGCCCCTTTTGATAGTCCTTCCCTTTTTGGGAAGTTAATGAGAAAAACACTTGTCCAGAGTGAGAAGCACAGGAAGATTCTGTCTGCCGTCGGGATCTGCTTCTCTTCCTCTCAAAGGTCCTTTTCCAGAAATCAGCAAGAGATGGAGAAGATGTGGTTCCGAAAGTCTCAGGCATTTTCTCGGTTCACTCAGGACAATTTGTCCCCCAGAGGCAGAGGGGTTTATGATAGATGCTGGCCCAGAGGCAGAGGGGGTCCGAGAAATACTGGGTCCCGAGAACCTTTCTCAGACAGGCCTGGGCAGCAGCCCTGAAGGGTTCCCTGACTTGCTCCTCTCTCAAGGCAGTCAGGGGTAATTTTTCGCTGCACCCAGCGGCATGGGAGTCCGTTATAAATGATCGCTGGGTACTGCAGATCATATGCAGAGGAGTGTGTTCCCTTCAGCCAACCGCCTCTTCTTCCCAGGCACCTCCCGGATGTCCCACCTGCTCCATGGGAGGCAGCAGCCTTAGAAATAGACGAGCTGCTAAGCAAACGAGTCATCCAAATGGTACCCCCAGACCAGTCCGGATTGGAGTTTTATTCCAGGTTTTTTTTTAGTGCCAAAGAAGATGGAGGACCTACGACCATCTTGGATCTTTCCACCCTGACCCTGGCATTAACCAAGACAAAATTTCGGATGGTCACTCTTCTCTCTGTTCTGCCCTATCTGCAGACATATGACTGGATGTGCTCGATCGACCTCCAAGTCTGTTACTACCATATCAAGATGGACAGATGCTCACGGAGGTTTCTCCACTTCTGGCTAGGAGCCAATCACTTTTAATTCAGAGCCCTTCCCTTTGGTCTCACCACCGCCACCCAGGTGTTCACCAAAGTGACGGCAGTAGTTGTGGCTCACCTGAGGCTTCAGGGTACTCGGGTCTTTCTGTACCTGGACGATTGGCTCTTTGTTGCCCTGACCAAGCATCTTCTATGCCAAGTCAGGGACTCATTTCTACTCTTAGCCAAAAATCTAGACATTATCATCAATCTGTCCAAATCAGCACTGACTCCGGTTCAGAGCCTGGACTTCATCGGAGCTCGGTTAGATACGATTCAAATGCAGGTCTTTCTTGCCCCGGAGAGAATACACAGTCTGAAAGTGCATGTCTTGCAGGTTCTTCGTACAGAGATTCCAATGGCAGAATCAGTTCTCAAGGCCTTGGGTTCCATGGCAGCTACATTTCAACTATTGCCCTTAGCACACCTTCACATGTGCATTCTACAGTGGACTCTTTCCATCCAATGGTCTCTCCTGCACCAACCCTTATCTTATCCTATTCGAATATCCCAGGTGTGCAAGGACTCTCTTCTGTGGTGGATTCAGTTTCTGGATGTATTGAAGGGTCTTTCCTTTCTTCCTCCCTTGCCCAAAGCCACAATGACCACAGAAGCCTCTCTGCTCGGGTGTGGGGGCATTGCTCGGAGTGAACGGTCCAAGACACGTGGTCCCTTCCCGAGACCAGTCTGCATATCAACATGCTAGAGATGAGGGCAGTGTTTCTAGCATTGCAAGCTGTTCATGCCCATCTGCCTCTAGGGACGATTGCTATACAGATGGACATGTCCGTAGTCTGGTACATCAACAAACGTGGGAACCAGATCTCTTACCCCCATTGTTGTAAAGCCATGAGAGTGTGGGAATGGGCTATCTCCACTGGTCGTTTTGTGGAAGCAATGCACATTCTGGATCGGTCCAACATTCTAGCAGACAGACTCAGCAGGTCCATTCTGATGCCTTACGAGTGGTCTCTGAACCCTTCAGTGGCAGAGCAGATATTCTTCAGGTGGGGGTCATCCTTGCTGTGATTTCTTCACATCTCCTTCCAACGTGAAGTGTAGCGAGATCTTCACCCTGTGCCCCCCCTCATGGGGAAGCCCCCACAGATGCTCTCTTTAATGCTTGGCCACCCGGTCTACTCTGTGCCTATCCTTCTCTGCCCTTGATATCCAAGTTTCTGCAGAAAGCTTGCAGGCTGGGGAGCACAGTCATCCTCATTGCCCCATTCTGGCCTCGCCAAGTCTGTTTCCCATCCCTATGGTCTTGCATAGTAGTTCCACCATGGACTCAGGATCCAGTTCCAGATCTTATTTCTCACCCATCTGGGATACCGTATCCAGATCTGGTCAGTCTGAAGCTCACGGCTTGGCTGCTCCAGATGTTCATCGTGCATACAGCTGCAGTCATAACAGATGGGTTCTCCTGCCATCAGGCGGGTCCTCGGTCGGCCGAATTCCAAAGTCTAGGTCCGGCGTTGGTTGTGGTCGCTTTCTTTCCTGACGTCAGTGCGGCAGGGGTATATAAGACACAGCCGACGCCATTTTCTTCAGTCTTTTTTGCCGCGCGGTGCCCGAAGCAGAAGCAGTTTGCAAGTGCCGGTCGGCCAGCTCCTGAAATTACGAAAATTTGGAAACCGAAGTCTTCTTTAAAGCCAAGTACCCTGTTGGGGAAACTTTTCTTGCCTCAGACCGATGTCAGACAAAGTTAACAATTGTATTTCTTGTGGGAAGCAAATACCGCATGAGGATTTCCATTCCCTCTGTATACCTTGTTTAGGCCCAGACCACGACGTCTCGGGCTGTCGCTTTTGCGCTACTTTCAATAAATGCACTATTAAGCGTCGGGCGGAGTTCGCCCAGCACTTTTTTGGTAAAGCTTTTGATTATAAAATGTCGTCTGAGACTCCGACTACCGTTTTGTCCAAAAAACGCAAGGACAAAGACCGACACGCGAGGTCCGCGGTCTCCACCGACACCACGCCAAAACCGGCTACACGTGGTCCGGTTCTCAGCGAGGCGCCTACGCAGCCCCTGACTACCGACGACACTTCTCTGGCGGTGTCTTCTGTAACCGAGACCGCAGGTGCCTCGGCCCATACCCAGACTACAGCTACCAAAGCCACTGTGAGTGTTGAGCCTCCTAATGTGGACAGGTCCACTTCCACCCATGATGTCTTTAGACCCTCATCTTCCTTTTCTGTAAAGGCCTTTACTAAGTCCAAATCAGCCATGCATCCCAAGAGGCTTGTTGCACAGGGCCCATTTCCAGGCCCCATGCCTAAAAAGCAGATGGTAAAAATGGCTGAGGATTTAATTACTCTGATCAGGGGTTCCCAACCCCCTCTGGACAAGAGACCCAGAGTGGAGGAAGATTTTCCCTCTTCTGACCAGGGCTCCATTATTTCAGAACATTCTGATGAAGAGGAACACTCGTACTCCCCTTTTGAAGATTCTGATGCAGAGCAGTCCATTCCTTCTGTATCTCCCCCAGAGGATTTTTCTTTTGGGGAAACCTTGCATACCTTGAGGGAACACTTCCATTGGGAAGGCCAAGACTTTTCTGATTCCAAGAAAAGACTTAGGGAATTTCTTTTGCTACCTCAGCACAGACCTCTGGCGATACCTCCTGTCTTGGACATACTTGATGATGTCTACTCGGAGGCTTGCCTTAATCCGGATTCCCTGCCTCCTGCCCCAGTCAAGCCTGATAGGTACTACAGAGTTCCTAACTCTCACCAATTTCTTTACAAAAGCCATAATGCTGACCCTGAAACCATTTCTCAAGGCCCCAAGGGAATGAAGGCCTCTACTGCTAAGAATCCACTACCTTCCGAAAGAGAGTCTAGATCCTTAGAAAGGTGGGGAAAAAAGGTATATACCTTGGCCACCCTAGCCATGAGGGCCTTAAATTGTCAGTTCCATATGCTTAAATATCAGCAGTTTCTGTTATCACAATTAAGGAATACAATGTCACAACCTGAACAACCAGATTTGAAGGAGTTGCAGGATATGATGCATAGTGCAGAACAAGTGGGTAAACACACCTTACAATGTGGCTATGATGCTCTAGAGGCCTCAAGTAGAGCTGCTGTTACAGGATCAGTCATTCGTAGACATGCCTGGCTTAGGGAACAAACATTGCCTGATCATGTTAAAGCTAAACTACTAGATGCTCCTTTACAAAAGGATGTATTATTTGGTACTAATGCTGAGGAGATACTATGGAAAATGGAAGAAAAAGCTAAATCTATGCAAACTGTCAAAGCTTTTCTACAGGTTCAACCACCACGTTTTAGCAGAAATTGGCCTTCAAAAAACTGGTCCTTTCCAGCCACGGACAAGCCCCAAAGAGGGTAGATACAGGCACACAAGGGGCAGAGGACAATCTCAAGGATCATATAGAGGCAGACAATGGCAAACTCCAGCACCAAGAGGTGGCGAAGACAGTGCACAACAATACAGGAAACAAACCCAATGACTTTCCCCTTTTCATGCCAAGCAACTCTCAGCTGGCAACACCTTTGGGAGGAAAGCTGGCATTATTTACAAGAAATTGGCATATTATCACAACAGACAAATGGATCCTGGACATTATAAACAGAGGCTACAGATTTCATTTTCACACTCTTCCAAAAATGAGAGGCATGCCGAACCTGCCACACAATCAAAGGGCAGAAGCTCAAATACAAAGCTCATGGACATGAAAGCTATTCAAGAGGTACCTACTCACGAACAAGGTCAAGGTTTTTATTCCAGACTATTCCTGGTACCAAGGAAAAGAACCGACTGGAGACCCATTTTGGACTTATCCATCCTAAACACATTTCTACTCGTACCAAAATTCAAGATGCTCACCTTACAGCAGCTTCTTCCCATGCTGGGCAAGGAGTCTTGGCTGGTAACATTGGACCTCAAGGAGGCATACCTGCATGTCCCAATCAGACAAAGCTGCAGAAGATACCTCAGATTTCTTGCAGGTTCAATCCACTATCAATTCTCTGCATTGCCCTTTGGCTTATCTACTGCGCCCAGAGTATTCACGAAATGCCTGGCATCAGTAATTGCCTACTGCAGACTTCAAGGGATACAAATTTACCCTTATTTGGATGATTGCCTGATCCAAGCGGACAGCAAACACATACTTCTGGAACATCTGGCTTTTGTAACACGGTTATTGAATTCTCTGGGATACACAGTCAACAAAGAGAAATCCAGGCTAACACCATCTCAGAAAATAACTTTCCTGGGTGCCAACTTGGACACAAACACCCAGATGGCCTATCTTACGCCAGAAAAACAGGGGCAACTAACTCAGTACTTCAAAATACTAGCAAATTGTACCAGGCTAACTGCAAGGAAAATCGTGCAGGCTCTGGGCTTCATGGCATCTTGCATTCTTCTAATCCCATGTGCAAAGTTGCATATGAGGAAACTTCAATGGTACCTAAAAAACCTATGGTCTCAACACAGCCACAGTTTGGAAACAATAATACCAATAATCCCATGTTTGCAAAAGGAATTTCTATGGTGGGCCCAAGCATGCCAAACAAACACAGGTCTACCATTCTACAAGCCTAAAGCAAATCAAATCATCACAACAGACGCCTCAGACTACGCCTGGGGGGCACACATGACAGACAGGTGCATTCAGGGCAAATGGTCCCAAAAGGAAAAGCACCTTCACATCAATCAAAAGGAAATGCTAGCAGTGATAAATGCAATTACAACTTTCAAGGACCTCCTGCATCCAGGGCAATTATTGATAAGAACAGACAACACCACAGTAATCTGGTACATAAACAAACAAGGAGGAACACATTCATACCCCCTGTGCAGGCTAGCCATGTCACTTTGGAACTTGGCTCTGGAATGGCAAATCGAACTTCAAGCACAGTACCTGCCAGGATTGGAAAACACGCTGGCAGACAATCTAAGCAGAAATAGGACAGACCCACATGAATGGAAGTTGCATCCTCAAGTGTTTACAAAGATAATCCAAGCGTGGGGAAGGCCAGACATAGATCTCTTTGCCTCCCACAGGAATCATCAATTGACAAAGTTCTGCTCAAGGACCTTCCATCCAAAGGTCTGGAGAGTGGACGCCCTTTCTTTCAGTTGGACAGCACGGACAGTTTACGCCTTCCCACCTTTACCTCTTCTGCCCAAGGTGTTCTTGAAAGCAAGAGCAGACAGACCGAAGATGATACTGATTGCTCCAGACTGGCCAAGACAACACTGATACCCACTCCTGAGGAGCCTAACACATACTCCTCCCTGGACCCTACCTCTAATGCCTCTTCTACTGACTCAGCACAGCTACAAAACTCTTCACAGCCAGCTGAAAACACTCAATCTGGCTGCATGGAAAATTCCTTAACACCACAACAGACCCTACTCTCCAAAGAGGTGCAGGATGTCATTTTTGAGGCCAGACGGCCATCTACTAGAAAGGCTTACTCCGCAAAATGGAAACAGTTTTGCGCTTGGAATGAGAAAAAAGGCCAGGATCCTAGAAAACTGAATTTGCCTCAGATATTACAGTATCTAGCTGAGCTGTTGAACAGTGGACTTTCATTTTCCTCCATCAAAAGTCATGCCTCAGCCATTTCTGCAGAATACAACACTGATCCACCCTTATTCTCTCACCCACTCTTAAGACAGTTCCTCAGAGGGGCTAAGAATATAAGACCTCCAAGGAAACAACCAATACCAGCCTGGGATCTTAATTACATTCTAGAAAAATTATCATTACCTCCCTTTGAACCAGCTGCCTCAACAGATTTGCAATATTTGTCCTGGAAAACAGCTTTCCTTCTGGCCATTACCTCAGCTCGTAGGGTTTCGGAACTACAAGCCCTCATGGCTGTGCAGCCCTTTCTCATCTTCCATCAGGACAGGGTTTCCCTACAAACCAACCCGTCATTTATGCCTAAGGTAGTATCCAGGGTAGCTTTAAATCAGGCCATACACTTACCTACCTTTTACCCCAATCCTCAAAACAAAGGGGAAAGGCTGCTATATTCCTTAGACATCCATAGACAGCTACGTTACTATTTGGACAGAACAAAGCCTTTCAGGAAATCGGAACAACTCTTTGTGTCCTATGCTGTTGGAGCTCAAGGGAAGCCAATTTCCAAACAGACAATTTCGAAATGGATAGGCCACTGCATACGGTTTTGTTACTCCTTTCATGGTAAATCTGTACCTGCAGGCATCAAATCCCACTCCACAAGGGCCACAGCCACCTCTGCAGCCTTCCTCAGAGGAGTACCTACCAAAGATATTTTGGAGGCAGCCACATGGAGTTCTGTGCATACCTTCACTAAACACTACCACCTACCTTTATACTCAAAAACTAGAGCAGGCTTTGCTACTGTGGTGTTGCAGGGCATTCTGGCTCCTCCCAGTTCCTCCTAGTGCCTACCACCCTGTGCGTAGCTTTGGGATTCTACCCATCTGTTATGACTGCAGCTGTATGCACGATGAACATAGTACAGTTTTGTACCTACCATAAATGTAGATGTTCGAGTGCTAATACAGCTGCAGTCCAGGTTTCCCTCCCTCCTTCCCCTCTGGGTACAGACCTAGTGGCTAACTCCTCATCTTACAACTTGATTGGGTTATCCTTCTATGGTGTATTTGCTTGCAACTACTGGTTTTTGATTATATTGTAATGCATGATTATATATTTTATATATATATATATATATATATATATATATATATTTATATATATATATATATATATATATATATATATATATATTTATATATAAATATATGAATATATTTATATATATATATAAATATATGAATATATTTATATATATATATATATATTGCCTTCCTTCTGGGGGGACCTGACATCCGGGGCAAGAAAGACTGAAGAAAATTGCGTCGGCTGTGTCTTATATACCCCTGCCACACTGACGTCAGGAAAGAAAGCGACGACAACCGACGCTGGACCTAGACTTTGGAATTCGGCCGAGCGAGGACCCGCCTGACAGCAGGAGAACCCATCTGTTATGACTGCAGCTGTATTAGCACTCGAACATCTACATTTATAGTAGGTACAAAACTGTACTTTCCGATGATCATCGGGACTCCCGGTTTATCTTCCTTGGTTAAGGAGATTCTGGTTGAGGCTCACAGGTCGTCCACCAGAAGAGTCTACCATAGCAAATGGAAGCGTTTCTCGGTCTGGGCTTTGCAGCATGCCTTAGACCCTTTTACGGCTCTGGTCTCGGCAGTTTTAGATTTCTTAGCAGGTCTTTTTCGACAGGGAGTTAGTTCGTCCACTATTAAAGTACTGCTGGCCACTATCTCTACGATGTTCTTCATGTTTCACTGTTGCAGTCATTACATTTGGGTAATCTGCTGGCAGGTTGCCCTCAGTCGGCCCGATTAACAGAGTCTTGGGTCCTTCGTCAGTTGCTGTCCCTTCTTCCATGATGTCAGGTCGTTAGGGGTATAAAACATGCAGCCGATGCCATTACATCAGCCTTTCTTGCTGCGCGGTGCCCGAAGCAGAAGCAGTTCGCAAGTGCCGGTCGTCCGACTCCTGACATTTTCATTTTCGAATTTCAGAACCAAAGTCTTCAACTAAAAAGCTAAGTACCTCGTTGGGGAAACTTTTTCTTGCTCCTCACCGATGTCAGTAAAAGTTAATAATTGCATTACTTGTGGGAAGCAAATACCTCGTAAGGATTTTCATTTGTACTGTATTTCTTTCCTAGGCCCTGATCATAACGTGCCTTGCTGTCGGTTTTGTGCTAAATTTAATTAACGCACTATTAAACGTTGGTATATTTTAGCTTCTAAATATTTTGGCTCACGATTTAACTATCCAGAAATGTCATCGGTTAGCAATCCGACTACCGGAATACCTAAAAAACGCAAAGAAAAAGACAGAGACAGACCGTCGAGGTCCAAAACTAACAATGACGCTTCCCCTAAACCAGTCGCTAGTTCGCTGGTACTCAGTGAGGCACTTTCGCAGCCCCTGATACCCGCTACCTTTGATTCGCAGGCCTCTACTGAGACCCATTCAGTATGCCGCGGGGTGCTTCAGTTATTGAACCCACGTATGTCTCTACCTTAGATGGGTCTGGAGGCACTGTGCAGGCACCGGCTTCTGAGGGTGTTTTCAGGCCTACAGATTTGTATATTAAACTGACGCCAACTTCAAAACTAAGGCCAAAATCTGCATTTGTGTCTAAAAAACTGATGCTTGGTCCACGTGTGCAGGCCCCTGTGTCTAAAAAACAAATGATCAAAATGGCTGAAGATTTAATTACTCTGATCGGGGTAGCCAACCCCCCCCCCCCCCTTCTAAGAGGCCTAGGCAGGACATTGATTATGAATCTTCTGAACAGGATTCTATTTCTTCTGACTCTTCTAATGAACAGGATTTGACTATACCTACTTATGAGGACTCTGATGCAGAAGACTCCATTCCTTCTGCTACTCCCCCTGAGGATTTTTCTTTTGAGGAAACTTTACATACCTTACAGGAACATTTCCATTGGGAAAGTCAGGATTTCTCTGAATCTAAAAAGAGACTTGAGGATTATCTTCTTCATCCTCGACATAGGCCTTTGGCTATACCTCCTGTCCTAGACATTGTTGATGTTTTTTCAGAATCTAGTATGGCTCCTGATTCTCTGCCTCCGGCTCCTTGTAAACCAGACAAGGTAATACAGGATTCCTGACTACCACAAATTCCTTTTCAAAAATCCTATTGCAGATCCTGAAACCATTCCTCAGGGTCCCAAGGGCATTAAGGCCTCTACTGCTAAAAATCCTACTCCTCCTGATAGAGATTCCAGGGCGCTGGATAGATGGTGTAAGAAGGTGTACATTTCTGCAACCTTGGCAATCAGGGCTTTAAACTGTCAATTTCATATGCTTAAATACAACAGCATATCATAGGACTGCTTAAACAAAAAATTGTCAGTTTCTGACTGTGTGGAAAATAAAGATTTACATGATTTTATTGCATTCAGCTGAACAAGTTGGTAAACGTACTTTGCAATGTGGTTTTGATTCTTTGGAGGCCTCTTCCAGGGCTGCTGTAACTGGCTCTGTGCTAAGAAGGCATGCTTGGCTCAAAGAACAAACTCTGCCTGATCATGTTAAAGCAAAATTGTTGGATGCTCCTTTACAACAGTTTCTTTGGTAATAAGGCTGAAGAAGTTTTAAAAAAGATGGAAGATAAAGGTAAATCTATTCAAACTGTGAAAGATTTTTTACAAGTGCAACCTCCAAGATTTAGTAGGCACTGGCCTACTAAGAACTGGTCCCTTCCAGTTCCTTCGAGAGCCTCTCAAGTCAAACCCGGACATTACAGAGGCTCCAGGTTTCAGTCACAAGGGACTTTTAGATCAAAACAATGGGGTGCCTCCTCCTCCAAACCTGGAAGCAACAAGGCACCTCCCTATGGTAAGCAGTCTCAATGACTTCCCTCTACACTTTCCAAGCACTTACCTTTCAGGCGTCCCTTTGGGCGGAAAACTGGCACTTCATGTAAGCAACTGGCAACTTATAACCCAGGACAAATGGGTTTTAAATATAATATCCCAGGGATACAGATTTCATTTCCACACATTGCCAATACCAAACGGATGGCCAGACCTGCCCCCAAATCAGTGGGCAGAGCCCCAGAAACAAGTACTGTCTCTCATGACCATGGGAGCTATTCAACCAGTCCCAGAAGTGGAAAAGGGACAAGGTTTCTATTCAAGACTTTTCCTGGTACCCAAACGAATCATGGCGTCCAATTCTGGACTTATCTACTCTAAACACATTTCTGGACATTCCAAAATTCAAGATGCTGACTCTTCAACAGTTACTTCCTATGCTAGGCAAAGATGCCTGGTTCGTAACTCTAGACTTAAAAGAGGCTTACCTGCATGTCCCAATCAGGGAATCTTGCAGAAGATACCTCCGCTTCAAAGCATGCTATTTGAATTACTAGTTCTCTGCACTGCCTTTTGGCATATCTACTGCGCCCAGGGTCTTCACAAAGTGCCTGGCTCCAGTAATTGCATTTTGCAGGCAAAGAAATATTCAAATATATCCATACCTGGACGATTGTCTAATTCAGGCAGAAAACAGGGACGTTCTTCAAAAACATCTGGCGTTTATAAAAAAAAATAAGGCTCTAACTTGTCTAGGGTACACCATAAACAAAATTACATCACAATTGGTACCCTCTCAAAAGTTACATTCCTGTGTGCAAGCTTGAGTACAACTGCCCAGATGGCTTACCTTACGCCAGAAAAGCAAATTCATTTGGTGACTTACTTCAAACAGGTGGCCACAAAAACCCTGCTATCTGCAAGACAAATTCTGCAAGCCTTGGGGTTCATGGTCTCCTGCATTCTTCTAATTCCATATGTAAGACTGCATATGAGGAAACTTCAGTGGTAGTTTATGGAGTCAGCATTGTCACAGCCTGGAAACAATGATTCCTATCATACTTTGCCTGCAGCTAGAGTTCCTATGGTGGGCTGAGGCCTGCCACCAAAACAAGGGACTGCCATTCACTCCACCCCCTGCTGCCTAAACCCTAACTACAGACACATCAGACTATACTTGGGAGGCTCATCTGGCAGGGAAGTGCATTCAGGGCAAATGAAGTCCAAATCAAATGCACCTTCATATCAATCAAAAAGAGATGCTAGCTGTACAGAATGCACTGACAGCCTTCAAGGACTACCTTCATCCAGGACAATTACTAATAAAGACAAACAACACCACAGTTAAGTGGTACATAAACAAGCAGGGGGGTGCACACTCCTACCTCCTTTGCAGACTAGCCATGGCATTGTGGAACACTGCCTTGACCTATCAAATTCAACTACAAGCTCAATTCCTGCCAGGAAAGCCGAATACTCTGGCAGACGGACTAAGCAGAAATCTCATGGATCCACACGAATGGAAACTGGAACCACGCATTTTCAACATGTTGGCATGCCAATGGGGGAGTCCAAACCTAGATCTTTTTGCCTCACCCCAGAACTATCAGTTGGACAAGTTTTGCACAAGAACTCATCACAAAAAAGCCTGGAATGTGGATGCTCTATCATTCAGCTGGAAAAACCTATCAGTCTATGCCTTTCCCCCTCTACCTCTGCTTTCCAAAGTTCTACTAAAAGTCAAACGGGACAAACCAAAAATTATTTTGATTGCTCCAGACTGGCCTTGCCAACACTGGTACCCACTCCTGCGCAGTGTGTCACACCTTCCACTGTGGCACCTGCCTCAGACACCTTACTTACTGCAAAGCAGAACAACCAAATTCTGCACAGTCAACTCCAAAGCTTTGGATCTTGCAGCATGGCTAATCACCTAAATTCACCCTTGGCATCCCGCAGCACACCTGTGATGGATGTGATTTTGGAGACAAGAAGGTCTAGTACTAGAAAATCTTATGCTGACAAATGGAAAAGATTCTGTGCATGGAATCAATCACAAGGGATAAGCACAACAGTTCCCAATATTCCTCAGATTTTACAATATTTAACTGAGATGCTTCACAAGGGTTTGTCCTTTTCTTCCATAAAAATCCATGCTTCAGCCAATGTTAAGTTGTCAATCTCGCCTTCATTCTTGCTGGATGGGTTCGGAGCCGATCCTCGGCTCCGACTCGGCACTTGCTTAGCTTGAGAACTCCTTTTACCAGCTCGAGGCAACCCTATATCCCATGATGCAAGGCGGGACTACCTCAGATCTCGTTTGCCGCTTTGCGAAGAGGTCTCCTTTTTTGCCAGCTGAGGTAAGTTTGAGTTTTTCAAACAGCTTTAGTCAGGGTTTATCTTCACCTTCTCCAATTTTTTAGTGTGTAGTGTCCATACAATCACCCTATTCCCCTTATAGTAAAAAAATTTTTACTTTATAAAAGTTTTAAAAATTTTCAGTTAGGCCTAGGCCTTCCTTTTTAATCCCTACCGGTGTGTCTGTGTTTGTGGGATTAATTTGTGTGACTGTTTTGGTGTGTGTGTGTGTGAGTATTTTATTACTCTTTTTCCTTAGACTATGTCTAAAGAGGTAAAGGTCTCGGGCTTCAAGAAGTGTGACTCGTGCTGTCAGAAAATGTCTCTGACAGACGGTCACACTTCTTGTGTTTACTGCCTGGGGCCTTTACACCTGCAGGACTCCTGTGCTTTGTGTCACTCTTTTAGCCAGCGAGTCCTGCAGGAAAGGAGGAACAAGTTAATCCTCCGTGGCTTGCTAAAGCCGGAAGGTTCACCCACTAAATCTGGGTCCAGTAAGCCTTCCAAGCCATCCAAGGGTCAGGCTACAGCTTCCAAGCCTTCCCGGTGGCTCCGACTCCTTGGTCGAGACCGGCTCCGGCCGGAGCCGATCTTTCTCCTTCTCAGCTAGGGTCGGTTCCGATCGGCTCCGACACCCAATCTGCTGTTGCCTTGTCGGCTCCGGCTGGAGCCGACAGTATCCAGTATCGAGCGAAGCCTTCGGCTCCATCTGGAACCCATAGGACGCCGGCTCCGTGACTTCCTCCAAGAAGAGATCTCGGTCCCCGTCTTTGGAATCTATCCACTCGGCTCCGGGTCTCCTCTTTGTCGGAGCGGAGTCATCGGAGCCGATCTTCGAGATCTTCCAGGCTGTCTGACCACGATTTAGAGGGTGGTAAGCAGGCTGTTAAAGTCGCAGGCACTGGCCCAAATGCTCCATAGCCCGTCTCAGCAGACTTCGGCTATTGCTTCACCCCTTGAACTTCCTCCTCCGACTCCCCATCAGAGTTCTGAGCCGGAGCTTCTCGGGACAGCGACTGTGTCGGCGCCGGAACCGATACATCCTTTTTCGGCTCCGTCGTCTTCGGCTCCGATCTCCTCCTTGAGACCTTCCTTGGAGGGATCCGGTCGTCGAGTTTCCCTAGTCTGCTCCGAGGGGGCTAGTGGCATCGGACCCTTGTCCGACCCCGCTCTCCCTCTCGGGGCTTCAGCTTTGGTAAGCTCGGCACCGACATTGGCCTCGGAGCCTTCCCTCTCAGTGGAGCCGGGAATTCCTATTTCCTCGGAACGGGAATATTCCGGTCTCCCGGGGAGGGGAACCTTTGAGGTGATGAGGAGTGTCCTGGCACCTGAGCCAGGTCAACGGTCCATCCCTCTAGCTCCTCCCTCTTCGGTGCCTGTAGACGCCTCTTGCTCTCAGGCCCAGGGATCCATCGCCCCAGGTTTCCCCATTGGGAATATCTTCCTCTTCCGAGGTTTCTCCTGAACCTGCAGGGGAACCCCCTCGGAAGAGGACGTGTAAGAGGAAACACACAGACTCCCCTGAGTCTACTACATCTGATACCGACTTAGATGAGTCGGAGGGTTCCCCACGATCCCCCTCTGAGGATGTCTCCTTTTCAGACATCCTTGAGCTCCTCAAAGGGAATTGGCCCTCCATTGACCCCTCCGAGGATGAGTCGGTATACCTGGAGGCTTTTGGATCCCGACCCTCCACCTCCTGGGTGTCTCCGCCTTTCGACCCACTTATGCAGGTAGTGGCTCGGAAGGCGTGGGCAGCTCCAGATTCTGTGGAACCTGTCCCCAGGAGACCATCCAAGTTTATTACGGCCCCTACGGGCAAACAGTTTCTTTCCAAGGGCGTCTCTGTGGATGCTATGGTGGTGGCGGCGGCCACTAAGAAGGAACTTGCGGATCCTTCAGTACCTGTCCATCCTCCTAACAAGGATTCTAGGACCATGGACAGGTATGGAAAGCGGATGTTTTCTTCAGCGACCTTTGCTATGCTTGCTGAACTACCTTTGTCACTTCACCAGGCTTCAGAGAGATATTCTCAAGGAACTAGGTGAAGTGGTCCAGGATCCTTCTGCTGCTGGGGCTCAAGAAAAGATTGCCTCACAGCTAGCAATCCTGAATTCCTTATCCAACTCCTCCATGCGGCTCATATCCTATGCGGCCGATGGAGCGAGCAGGGCCGCAGGCACAGGAGTGGCTCTTAGACGTCAAGCCTGGATGCGGCTTTGTAATTTTGCGGACCCCTTTAAGGCGTCCTTCACCAATACCCCCTTTGACGGTTCGGCTTTGTTCGGACCTCAGGTGAAGGATACCTTGACCAGGTGTGAGCAGGACGGTAAAACTCTTTCTGCCGTTGGAGTCCATTTTTCCACCCCTTCTAGACCATATCCCAAGGGTCAGAAGGGAGGGAAGATGTGGTTCCGCAAATCTCAAGGAGCTACACCGGACACACGTGGTCAGTTTACCCCCAGAGGCAGAGGGGGTAACAATAGATGCGCCCTAGAGGCAGGGGGGGTCCTCAGAACCAGGGCAACAGGGAGTCTCTTCCTGAGAAGCCCTTTCAGCACCCCTGAGGTGTTGCCCGACTGTCCACCCTTGGAGGCAGTCGGGGGAAGGATTTCGCTGTACCCAGTAGCCTGGCATTCCCTTTCACAAGATATGTGGGTACAGTCGATCATATCCGAGGGTTACACTATCCCCTTCGAAAGGTATCCTGTACCTCAACAATCCCTTCCAGACATCTCACCCGGTCAAAGGGATTTGGCAGAACAGGAGGTTTCAAAGCTCCTAGAAAAAAGAGCCGTCCAGACTATTCCGGCAGACCAAGTAGGATCCGCGTCTACTGAGATTCTTTTGGTCCCCAAAAGGACGGGAGATTGGAGACCAATATTAGACCTGAGCAGTCTAAACAGATTTGTCAAGAAGGCAAGATTCCGGATGGTCACGCTTCAGACCATTCTGCCCTTTCTGGGCAAGGACAACTGGATGTGCTCTATAGACCTTCAGGACGTACTATCACATAAAGATTCACAGGCGCTCCAGAAGGTTTCTCCGCTTTCGGCTAGGGACCAGTCATTACCAATTCAGAGCCCTGCCCTTTGGCCTCACTTCAGCCCCCAGAGTGTTTACCAAATGCATGGCAGTGGTCACAGCTCATCTGAGACGTCAAGGATTCCAGGTGTTTCCTTATTTAGACGACTGGCTCCTCTCCGCCACCACCAGGTGTCAGCTTCTTCAGACCAGAGACTACACTCTGCAGCTATGCAGGAGTTTGGGAATTTCAGTGAATTTCGAAAAATCTTCTCTGCGGCCTTGCCAATCTATCACCTTTATAGGCGCAGAATTAAACACCGTCAAAATGTTAGCCAGACTAACAGATCAAAGAATTCTGGACATCCAAAAATACGTTCGGATTTTATTGCAGAGCAGCAAAGTCAAAGCCAGACTGATACTAAAGGTTCTAGGTCTTATGGCTGCGGCCATTGTTCTTCTACCACTGGCTCGCTTCCACATGCGTCTTCTGCAGTGGATGTTATTCACTCAGTGGTCGTTCCACAGTCTTCCGATGAGGCACGAAATCTTAGTCACACAATCGTGCAGGACTCATCTGAACTGGTGGATATCTTCCCCTCTTCTTCATCAGGGCCGACCTTTTGTTCCCCCTCCGGTTGCCACAGTTACTACGGATGCCTCTCTGATCGGGTGGGGGGGGCATTATCAGGGCAGGATGGTCCACGGGACGTGGCAACCCATAGAATACCATCTGCACATAAATGTCCTGGAGATGAGAGCGGTGCTTTTAACGTTGCAAGCCCTCAACGACTTTCTTCCCGTAGGGACTATTGCAGTACAAACGGACAACATGTCCGTGGTCTGGTACATCAACAAGCAGGGCGGGACCAGGTCCTATCCGTTGTGTCAAGAAGCTCTCAGACTTTGGCAATGGGCAATCTCCTCTCATCGGTTTCTGATAGCAACGCACATCCCCGGCAGGTCCAACCTCTTAGCGGACAGGCTGAGCAGATCCATTCTCATGCCTCACGAGTGGTCTCTCAATCAATCTGTAGTGGACCAGATTTTTCTGAAGTGGGGCACACCTTGTTGCGATCTTTTTGCTACACCCCAAAACAGCAAGTGCCCCGATTTTTTCACCCTCTTTCCCCTACCAGGCCAACCCTTGAGAGACTCTCTAACCCAGGATTGGCCCCGGGGACTTCTGTACGCTTTTCCTCCTTTTCCCTTGATTCCACAAGTCATTCAGAAAGCCATCGTTTTGAGGGCCAAATTGATTCTCATTGCCCCTTACTGGCCTCGACAAATTTGGTTTCCGTCTCTGCATCGTCATCTCCTGGTGCAGCCCTGGCATCTGGACCCAGTTCCGGATCTCTTGATCCACCAGTCGGGTCAACAGCACCGGGCCATTCATTCTCTCAACCTCACTGCTTGGTTGCTCCACTTCCTTCCCTAGCCAGGCTTCCTATGATCTCTGATCCGGTCAGAGATATCTTAGTGGCTTCTTTAAAGTCGTCCACCAGAACCGTTTATGCTAGCAAGTGGCGACGTTTTTCCATTTGGGCAAATTCCAGAAATATTGATCCCTTTACTGCTCCTGTGCATTCTGTTTTAGATTTCCTGGCTGAGGTTTTTCAGTCAGGATCTTCTTCATCTACAGTAAAAGTTCAACTGGCTGCTATTTCCAAGTATCATGTTGGCTTGCAAGATCATAACATTATGTCTCATAGACTATGCAAGGCCTTTCTGAGAGGAGTGTTTCTCCTAAAGCCGCCAATAAAACATCCTCCTCCACAATGGGATCCAAATTTAATGTTGGCATCCTTGATGTTACCACCCTTCGAACCGTCTGCTTCATGTCCATTGAAATTATTGACCTGGAAAACTATATTTTTAGTGGCTGTCACTTCAGCAAGAAGGGTTTCCGAGATTCAAGCTCTCTGCATCCGTTCCCCTTACTTGGTTTTTCACAAGGACAGGGTATCCTTAAGAACGAACCCGTCCTTTCTCCCCAAAGTTGTGTCTCAAACCAATATTAATCAATCCATAGATCTACCAGTTTTTTTCCCAAACTATTCTGACAGAGCTGAACAAAAGCTTCATTTTTGGATGTCCATCGTCAGCTCAGGTACTATTTGCATAGAACGAAACAATTCAGGAAATCGGACCAATTATTTGTCTCCTATGCAGAAAACAGGAAAGGTCTCCCAGTGTCTAAAGTGACCTTATCCAGATGGTTGTCTTCCACCATTTCTTATGTGTACTCACTCAGAGGCAAGCAACTACCTTCTAAACCAAAGCACATTCAACCAGGAGTCTATCCACTTCTGCAGCCTTTCAGGATAGACTACCCATTGATACCATTTGTGCAGCAGCTACTTGGGCCACTCCTCATACCTTTGTCTCTCATTACAAGTTAGATTTGGCCTCCAGAGACAGGGCCAGTTTTGGTTCCACAGTTCTCAAGAGTCTGTTCCATTGAGCCACCCGGGATACAGGTGCTAGGACGCGGTCCCATCCAGCAAGAATGAAGGCGAGATTGACAACTTAACATTTAGAAGTTATGTACCTACCATAACGTTCCATGTTAGTTGTCTTCTCGCCTTCTTTCTTGCGTCCCTCCCTCCTTCCCCCTGGCCTGGACAGATCTTGAAGAGTTCCTATCAGGTTGTTTCCTCCTGAGCCTTCTTTAGAGGACTCTTTATTATGAACTTGGGTTTCCTAAATATATTAGGTTAGTCCTTAGCAGGGTAGGTTAGCTACCAAACGAGATCTGAGGTAGTCCCGCCTTGCATCATGGGATATAGGGTTGCCTCGAGCTGGTAAAAGGAGTTCTCAAGCTAAGCAAGTGCCGAGTCGGAGCCGAGGATCGGCTCCGAACCCATCCAGCAAGAAAGAAGGCGAGAGAAGACAACTAACATGGAACGTTATGGTAGGTACATAACTTCTAATTTCTGCTCATTACAACAAGAACCTCCCCTCTTCTCTCATCCTCTGCTAAAGCATCATCTCAGAGGGGCCAAAAACTTAAGACCACCCAGGAGAGCTCCCTCTGCCTGGGATCTCAATTTTGTATTGGAAAAACTCACTCTCCCTCCTTTCGAGCCAGCTGCTACTGCAGACTTAAAATTTCTCTCCTGGAAAACAGCTTTCCTTTTAGCAGTCACTTCAGCTAGAAGGATTTCCGAATTACAGGCTCTTATGGCAGTGGAACCTTTCATTATTTTTCATGCGAACAGGGTGTCTCTCAGGACCAATCCATCCTTCATGCCTAAGGTGGTATCCAGTGTGGCTCTTAATCAGACCATTCATTTGCCAACTTTCTTTCCCAATCCATAGAACAAGGGGGAGCGGATTCTGCATTCATTGGATGTACACAGGCAACTTAGATTTTACTTAAACAGGACAAAATCTCAAAGAAAATCTGAACAACTACTAGTGGCATTTGCTGCAGGGGCAGAGGGAAAGGCCATTTCAAAGCAGACTATTTCCAAATGGATAATCCATTGTATTCATTTCTGCTATATGCACCATGGTAAATCTATCCCCCAGGGGAATCCGATCTCATTCCACCAGGGTTGCATCTACTTCTACAGCCTTTCTCAGAGGTGTTCCTACCAGAGACATTCTAGAAGCTGCTACCCTGGAGCTCAGATCATACGTTCACCAAACAACTACCATTTACCTTTCTTCTCTAAATTCAGAGTTGGCTTTGCCTCTGCTGTCCTGAAGGGCCTTATAGCTGGTCCTAATGCTGTATAAATCCATCCTCCCAACCATTAACTTTAGGAATCTACCCAAATATAATGACTGCCACAGTGAAACATGAAGAACATAGTACAGTTGTGTACACGTACCATAAATGTTGATGTTCGAGTGTATTCACTATTGCAGTCCTGGTTACCCTCCCTCCAACTCCCTGTTTTTTTTCTCTACCTATACCTCTTCTTTCCTTTACTATGCTTAAAAGCCTTTTTGGTGTATTTGCTTTTGTTTGGAGGTATATTTTTGTGTTTTTAAATTACTTAAATATTTGGCTCCCCATTTGGGGGGCACCTGACATCTGGGGCAAGAAAAACTGATGTAATGGTTTCGGCTGCATGTTTTATACCCCTGACGACCTGACGTCATGGAAGAAGGGACAGCAACCAACGCAGGACCCAAGACTTTGTTAATTAGGCCGACTGAGGGCAACCTGCCAGCAGATTACCCAAATGTGATGACTGCAACACTGAATACACTCGAGCATCTACATTTACGGTAAGTGTACACAACTGTACTTTTCACATAGGGGAAAATAAGAATTCCTTGGCATCTTCGAAGCTCTGCAAGGCTTTTCTAAAAGGTACCTTTCTACTGCGTCCTCCAGTGAAAGATCCTACGCCTCCATGGGACCTTACCTTGGTTCTCCAGGCTCTTGTTTCACCCCCTTTTGAACCTGCAGCTACAGGAGAGTTACAGTATCCATCCTGGAAGACTGCTTTCTTTGTAGCCATCACTTCTGTTAGGTGGGTGTCAGAACTCCTGGCTCTTTCTATCAAAGTGCCTTACATGATTTTCCACAAGGATAGTCTCTCTCTGTGCACCAGTCCTTCGTTTTTGCCAAAGGTGGCCTCTGAAGCAAACATAAACCGAACTATCAACCTGCCAGTATTTTTTTCCAAATTTCCAAAACTGGAGAACATAAATTGCATTTGTTAAATGTGCATAGACAACTACGTTTCTACCTTCACAGGACTAAATCCTTTAGAAAATCTGACCAATTGTTTTTCTTGTGGTAAACCTTTTTTGGGCAAACCAATCTCCAATGGATAACTGAATGCATTACCAGGGCCTGTCTAGCTAAGGGGCTCTCTCCGCCATGTCAGATAAAAGCGCACACTACCAGGTCTATGGCTACTTTGGCGGCATTCTGGTCCAGGATCTCTCTGGATGACATTTGTTCTGCCGCTACGTGGTCCTCCTCTCATAGCTTCATTTCCCACTATAATTTGGACATCATTTCCAGAGGTAGGGCTTTGTTTGGCCCTGCAGTACTCTGGAATATCCTTCCATGAGGGCCTCCCAGGTGTGAGTAGCTGGGGACTCTGTCCCAAAGGTTGAAGACCAAATAAAGTAAACTACTTCAGATAAAGAAGTTATGTACTCACCATAACGTTCCATCTTAGTAGTTGTACTTCATTTGTCTTCAACCATCCCCCCCTCCTTCCCCCTGTTTTGTCACTATTTTTCTGACCATGTGTAAGAAAGTCCTTGTCACAAAAGTATCCTTATGTTCCTTGGCTCAGGAATGTTTTGGACAGCCAGCAGTGGTAAGGCCTTTTTGGGTCGGGTGTGTGTTTATTGTCAGCAGCAAACTCGATCTGAAGGGAGGAAGGAGACAGAGGGCATTATGGGTAGGGGGAGGAGCTGAGAGCTCAGATCAGTGATGCTAGCCAAGTGGCTGTGTCGGATCCATGCCAGATCCGAAGCCCAAAGGTTGAAGACTAAGTACAACTATTCAGATAAAATGTTATGGTGAGTACATAATTTCTTTTTCTCTTCCTTTGGCCTCATCTAGTTCACCGTCCATGGATTCTGGACCCAGTTCCAGACCTACTGTCTCACCCTCAGGGACTGGTGCAGCCCAGTCTTCAAAGTCTCAAGCTAACTGCTTGGTTCCTCCAATTCCAATAGTTGCAGGAATAATGATATACAGTCTCCGGTGCAAAAAATTTTGCTGGCATCACATAAACCATCCACCAGGAAGTTCTATCTTAGTAAGTGGAAGAGATTTTCTGTCTGGGCTTATGATAATAGTCATGACCCTTTTTTGGCTCCTGTGGAAAAAGTTTTAGAATTTATGGCCATCCTTTTTGCTAAAGGAGCTTCCACATCCACAGTTAGTCATTCTAGTTGCCATCTCTAATTTCCATAATGGCTTCGGAGACCTCCCTTTAATTTCACATAGACTATGTAAGGTCTTCCTCAAAGGAATTATACATTTAAAGCCGCCATGTAAAGATCCTCTACTACCATGGGACCTGACTGTTGCTCTGCAATCACTGGTACTTATTTCCTTTGAACCATGCAGCATGCGACTCTCCTTCCTGAAAAATGCTTCTCCTTATAGTTGTAACTTCTGCAAGACGAGTGTCTGATTTGCAGGCCTTATGTTCAAAACCCCCTTACTTAATTTTCCATAAGGATAGAGTTACACTCCGAACCAATCCATCCTTTCTTCCAAAGGTGGTCTCAGAGTCCAATATTAATCAAGCCATAGACTTGCCTGTTTTCTTTCCCAATTTTTTCCAAGAAAGGGGAATATTGCCTACACTTATTGGATGTTCACAGGCAGTTATGTTTCTACCTCAGCAGAACTAAAGAATTTAGGAAATCCGAACAGTTGTTTATATCTTTTTCCTGGCACCACTTTAGGTAAGTCTGTTTCTATGGTTAACTTCTCAAAATGGTTAAGAGTTTGTATTGCTTAAGTTACCTGCGCTGGTGAAGGCACATTCCACCAGATCAGTGGCCACTTCAGCTGTTTTCCATTCTAAGGCTTCCATGAGTGAAATATACACAGCAGCAATGAGGGCTACTCCACATAGTTTTATTACTCATTATAAATTGGACTTGGTCTCCAAGGGAAGAGATTCCTTTGGTTCTCAGGAATATCCTTCCATAGGGCCACCCGGGATCTAAAGTAGCTGGGGCTCTGTCCCAACTGTCAAGAATAGATGAAGATTGACAACATCAGGTAAAGAAGTTGTGTTCTTACCATAATATTCCATCTGTGTTGTCGATCTGCATCTATTCTTGGCATCCCATCCTCCTTCCCCTTCCTGTGGATTCCTAGAGGAGTAAACCTTTGTCTTGGGGGTCTTGTTAGAATGCACCTTGTACATGGCATCTTTATTTAGTTTAGTTTGTTTCTATTTTTCTATAAGTCTGCAAACTCGATCTGAAGTAATGTAGAGAGGGGCATTGTGGGTAGACTTAGCTAGACAGTTTTTTGGCTGACGCGAGCTGTATAACGGCTGGACCGGTTCTGTGGATCAGAACTGTAACCCAACTGTTAAGACTAGATGAAGATCGACAACCCAGATGGAATGTTATGGTAAGAACATAACTTCTTTTTATTAGTATACTAGGACCTTCTCTTACTTGATACATCTAGCTGTGTTAAAGATTGCTGTGAAAGATGGTTACTTGTTTTCATCTTTAGTCATCTGTTGGAGTGTGTAATACAAAAGATTAGGATTTGTTCTGTTCATTTTGCGAATGAAGGTGCATGTCTGTGGCTGTACTATAGTTTAAATGTGTTTATGCACTTGAATGGGACAGCGTAGCAAGATGATGATGACTGCAGTTGTTTAGTTTTCCTGAGTGAATTATAAGGACCTTGATTAGTGCTGAAGGGTAACTATTTTATTTAAAAGGTTTCTTAATACATAAAGACAAATTTTTGCACTGCATTTAAATTGTGCACAAGGTTTCTTGCAGTTAAAAAAGGGCACTTATTGTTAAACATGGTCAAAAATGTACTGAAAAAGGAACTTTCATGGAGAATGTCTTTATGTTGTAGTCCAAATTTCTTTTTGAATTATATATAATGTAACACAATCTGTTAATGTAGCTAATTGTATTAAAACATCTTTGAAAGGCTAGTTGTTTTTAACATTTATACAAGTATAGGCCAGTGTGACTTGAAATATACATTGCATGTGAACATGTGTGTTTTGTGACCAAAGTTTGGATATAGTTGTTTAGCTAAAAGTGATAATATACTAGTGTGAGGGGATTGTGCAGTTTCTTTTTTCAGAATGAACTGAAAGAGCTGAGGTTGGTGAAGAGTTGCTGCTGTTCATCATTAGATCACTGTAGCCTAAGCTATATGGGATGTCCTGCCAAGGATCAGACCAGCTGGCCAGGTCCTAAAGATTTAAGGCATCTTCCACAGGCCGTAGCCACTGTACAGCTCAAGAAGAGTAGTATAAAATTAGTTGTTAGGATGCCAAGACTTGAGAACTCTCTTGCCATCAAAGTGTTCTCTTCCTTTCAGGCTTTGAGTGAGTGATGGTTGGCTAGCACATCACCAAAGCTGGGCAGATAACTCCGTTATTATATAATGTCTTGTACTTCATCATTTTTTTATGTTAAAAAAATAAAATTGTTTTTTTGTCAGAAACATTTGCTAAAAGCTAGAACTGGTGTTTTTAATAGTTGTCACAAATAAGTTTACCTCATATCTGACATTGATGATTCCCTGTAGGAAATGTCTTTCAAACAATTCATTTTTGTAACGGAAAGTTTTATTTTGTAATCAAAACTTTTGGCTAAGGTCTTGTGGTTTTGAGGATTGTTGTGAAGAAGTTTTACCTCAAAACTTGTTATCTGAAGTAGGGACTTCATTTGTCAGCAACCTGTGGGTCTTGGATCCGATATCGGATCCAAGCTGGCAATTATTTATACAACTATGGATCCGAGCTCCTAGCTCCTCCTCTCACCCATAATCCCCTGCCAACCCCAATTGACCTCAAATCTAGTTTGCCGCTTTTAGAAGAGACAGCTGGATTGCAGAGCTCCTGGTGACTTCAGATAAGTTCTCCAAAACTTGTTTAAAAAATAGAAAAATCTTTCCTTTTTAACTCGCATGTGTGTTTAGGATCCCTTTTAGGTTAACTTTATTCCTTTTTTATTTTTATTTTTAGTGTTTCCTCCCCTCGCTGGTCGTAGTGTGTGTGTGTGTTGTTTGTGTTTTGGGGCCTGGTGTGCGTGTGTAGTCCTTTCCTTGAGAAGAAGATGTCAGAGGCCCCAAAGCCCATTTTTTCTAAGTGCACCGAGTGTGGCCATAAGCTTTCACCAGCGGATGGCCACACTCGGTGTGTTTAGTGCCTTGGGGTTGAACACCTGTCCTCAGGATGCACGATTTGTGCAGGGTTCAACCCCAGGGCACTGAAAGAGCGGAGGTCGAAGCTGGTCCTGGCGGGACTTTTGCCCCCGGAGTCGGCTTCGACCTCCGCTACTCCCGTGGCACCTCCCCAGCCTGTGGTGGTGGCCACTCCTGCCCCCTTTCCTCCAGCCGGGATTCAAACTCCCACTAAAGCGCCGGAGGATAAGGGAGGCCAGGAGGGAGAAGCACCACAAGCGGCGGGCCAAGGCCTCCGCTTCGCCCCCCCCCCAGCTAAGCGGGCTTCTCCCTCCACGGCTTCCAGGTCTCCTCCTCCTCGGCTCCGATCACCTTGCTTCTCCCCGGGACCAGAGGAGGAGGAGACCCGATCTCCGTCGAGGTCATCGAGGCGGCACTCCAGGCCTGCCTCGGTGGGCTTGTCGAGATCCACCTACAGCCTGTCTGACGCAAACTTGAACTGGATGATGAGAAGGTTCATCCAGGCCCAGCTGCAGATGGGAGTGCTCCTGCCTCCCCCCCTTTGGGGGGGAGCTCGACACCCTTTTTTGCTCCGATAGCTCCTTCTCAGACCCACTTCACGGGTTCGGAGCGCTTGGAGCCAGGCAGCGTTGGAGCCTGGGGTGGGTCGGCGCCGACAGTACTGGGTACTTAGAATCCGACCCTGCCCTCGAGTCTGTCGGTTCCATAGTCGGATCCGACCTCTCGGAGCCGTGGCCCGAGCTTCGGATCCGAGGGATTCAGTGTGCCTTCGGCTCCATCCAGGTTGGAGCACACTGGTCCCTCAGATCCGACAGTCTCAGCGCCGGTTCCGATCCCTTCATCGGATCCAAGTGGGAGTCTGCTCTTGGAGCCCAGGGAGAGCGGCTCCCCCTCGGCCTTCGACGTAGTGGAGAGGGCTCTGTCGAGGGCATCCAGACCCCCGGCCCTTGTCTCGGCTCCTCCTTGCACTCCCTATCTGCTGGGCCAGGCTTCCATCACCCACCCAGGTTGTTCCTTTGGAACAGGACATTGCTGGCGAGACCTCCTCGGACAGCCTCCCCGAGGAAGTGCCTCGCAAGCATAAGTGTAAGAGGAGGCACGTGGACTCCCCCAAGTCCTTAACAGAGGACACGGACTTGGATGAAGGGGAAGGCTCCCAAAGATCACCCCCCCCCCCCCGGGGATGTCTCCTTTGGAGACATCATGGAAATGCTTAGGCTCGGGGGGGGTTGGTCTGCCCCCAAGGCTTCCTCTGATGAGTCCGTGTTACTGGAGGCATTCGTAGCAGGCCCGTCTACCTCTTGGGTGTCCCCTCCGTCCGACCCCCTGGTGGACCTTGTGGCCACCAGGGCGTGGAAGGAGCCGGACACTGTGGAGCCTATTCCCAAGCGTCCGGACAGGATCTTGAGCCCCCCCGCAGACCGTCCCCACTGGAGCAAGGGTCCCCCTGTAGATGCCATGTTGATGGCAGCAGCCACTAAGAGGGAACTAGCTCAGGAGAGCCCCTCGGTCCATCCTCCGAGCAAGGAGTTTTGATTGATGGATCGCCTTGGGAAGCGGGTATTCAGTTCAGTGACCTTCTCGGTAAGGTCTCTGAACTACATGGCACATGTCATTAGGATGCAGTGTGATCTTATTAAAGAATACGCTGCTTCCCCCCCGGAGTCCATGTTGGCGGAGGACAAGCAATTGTACTCCACTCGTATGGCCACTCTGAGATCTGTTTCCAATACCTCTATGCGGCTTCTGTCTCACGCAACTGAGGGAGCCACTAGAGCTAGCGGAGCGGGCCTAGTGATGAGGCGACAGGCCTGGCTCTGACATTGTGACTTCGCGGAGCCCTTTAAGGTGTCCTTTGCGAATGCCCCCTTTGATGGTTCTGCCTTGTTTGGCAAAACCGTTCGCTAGACACTTGTCCAGAGCGAGAAGGATGGGAAGACGCTGTCTGCCGTCGGAGTCTGCTTCTCTGCTCCCCAGAGGTCCTTTTCCAAGAACCAAAAGGGACAGAAGACGATGTGGTTCCAGAAATCGCAGCATTCCCAACCTGCTCCGGACAACCAGTCCTTCCGTGGCAGAGGAGGACAGGGAGGACACCGCCCTAGAGGCAGAGGGGCACCGAGAAATTTTGCTGTCAGGAGATAAGACCAAGTCTTCAAATTTCCACTAACTGCTTGTCAGACACCTTTTGCAGCAAGGACATGGACCCGGGCCCTGGTAACTTCATTTCTCTTCTTGCAGGTTGGAGAGGGAAGAGTTATTTGGAGGGGCTTTGGTCATGTCTCTAGCTTCCCCTTGGCCTCAGCCACTGATGGATGACTCTGCTGTGGCCGTCTTTTACTCTTCGGACCACTCATTGTTTTCTGTCACCCCCTCTGATTTTGCTGCTCAGGATGCAACTGAAGACTGGGAGGCATGCACATCCTGTGCAGAACGTCCTGCGCAGATGATCAGGTGCCCTTGTTTGGTAAGAGAAAAAACATTTTTGTTGGCATAGCGGAAAGGAGTGCATGATGAACTTTCCATAAGCTTCTCTGAGAAGCTTTATTCTTGGGGAAGGGACCGTCCTTCAGGTTGCTCTTTTTTTCTGCAGGGTCTCCCAGGAAAAGGAAACAAGGTTAGACATTTGTCTTCTCCTAAAGCAGATATGGAGGCTTGGGTGTTGGCTGGGATTTGCTCAAGATTTATTTAAAGCCTTTCAGTCTGCACAGGCCGAGTCTTCCCCTCATTTATGAAGGAAAAGTTTTTCCTCTTATTCAGAATCTGATTTCCAGTCTGAGGGATAGGATTTAAAGTTAGACTGTATTTCTCAAATGTTTGGTCCACATAATAGGGAATATGACTGAATAAAATTATTCTTCATATTCTTATTCTAAAGAATTGTTTTTTTCCTAATACTGTTGCTAGAATGAGTGACTTGTTTCAGTGGGAACACAAATAAATACCAGAATCCCAGCAAAAGTGTTATGATTTGTCACAGGTAGAGTTTTTTATTATTTGTTGTTTGTTTTTCCTGAATTAACAACAGCCTTAGAAGATACTTTTCTTTGCAGCTGGCAGTTTGCCTGACAGTCTGCCACATGTTCTCATAAAGTCTGATAAATGTTATATAAAGTGTCTTAGTCCCACAAATTCTTATTTTTCTGTTAACATCATTTGGGGAGTCAGAGACAGCACCCAACTTACAGTTGTCTGTAAACTTGGTCAGCCACAGGCCTTTTGTCTCTGCCTGGACCTCTGAGAAGTACATGCCAAACAGTAGAGGTCCCAGGTCAGATCCTACAGTAATTTCTTTATGAAAAATGACTTTTTCCAAACTCCTTATGGTAGCTAGCCCAATCCTTTTCAACAATCTGGTAAAAACTTTTCATAGGCTTTGGAAGAAAGTTTATAATGCTTCCACCTTTACCTTCAGAATAGTGAATTGTCTGGCTTAATATTTGTAACTTTTTGCTGGCTTCATTTGACAGTATGAGAAAGTAAATTGCTGCCCTCCCTGCTTCAAAAGCTAAAGCTTTTCTGAATTTATTACTATTCTCTGTATTTCAGGTAACCAGACATTCTCTAAAATGTGCTTATGACATTCCTGGATGCTCCCCTCAATAAAGAGGTGTTATTTGGTCTTTCCCTGACAAAGTCCTTGAAAGATTTGATGAATGGGGGAAAGTTACATTTTTTTTGGGGGGGGGTACCCCTATTTTTCAACCTCCTTGCCAAAGCATAATAGAATCTTTGCTTCCAGTTCTGGTTCATTTTTCAGGAAACGGAATAAGCATTCCCAACAAGGCAAGGTGAACAAAAAAAAAAAAAAAAAAACAGTGGCATGGAGTTTAAAAGAATAACGGAGGGTACTCCCAAAACAATGGACAGTTTAAGAAAATTAACTACATACCCCTCCATGTGTTCTCTTTTTCCCACCCTGGTAATCCTGCAAAGCCTTCCCAAAGTCTAGGTCTTCGCTTTCCTGTGTGGCACCAGATAACGTCAGACATTTGGGTTCTGAGAATCATTCAAATAGTTCACAACTGGCAGTAGGAATCCCTACCTCCTTTTTAAGTGTTACTGCTTCATCCCTCTAACAAACCCCACCCCCTTTTCTAGATCAGTTGGCAACTTAGACTTATAGAACATGCTCCCTTTGGCCTAAGAGGAAAAGGATTTTATTCAGGAATCTTACTGGTGCCAGTGAGAGAAGGAACCTGGAGACCAGTCCTAGACATTTTCTTTTGTTTTCTACATCTGCACATCAAAATCCCAAAGTTCAAAATGCACTCTCTACAGTCTTTACCTCGCATCGTACCTGTCAGTTTTCCAGTACCTCTGTATTTAAAAGATGCTTGTTATTATAAAATAGTGCTTAAAGAATTCAGATACTTTTTATGTTTTTCCATGGCTGGTTTACAGTTTGCTTTCTGCTTTGCTCTTTGGTTTTTCGATGACTTCTACAGTGTTTACAATGTACCTGGCTCCTGTAAATAGCCCATTGATTTATTTTTGTAGATTCTTTCACAGATTGTCAAGAATCTGTGGCTTAGATGTATGAGGGGAGTCAGCTTTTGTTAGAACTATTTGTGTTTTGATGAACGAATATATGAACAAGCAGACCACAAGCTTGAACTGCAGCATTAGTTTATACTTCCCACTACAGCAAGTATGGACACTTGGTACAGACAAAATAAGGTGGGACAGAGAAGACTGGAAACATGGTGTTACAGGCATAAGGCTGGAAAATGTGCTGGAATAGGTTCCACCCCACACAGATCAGTATCATAACAAAAACTGCCTCACAAATGGTAGATGCTGGAGTTAAGAAAATCCAGGAAACTCACCCCCTTAGCATGAGATATAAATGCTTAACAGTTTATTTTTGCAAGCCTGTGATCTCCAGCTATAAGTAGTGTCTTAGTAACAGTGAATATATGCCACTAACTTGAGTAACATAATACCTTAAATTTTAATTAGGCTTGGGTAATAAGTGGTGCCATTACAGAAACTGGAATGTTAAGACTGGACAGCTAGTTTTATGACATGCTGTCTCCCTTGAACAATCACTGCAAACATGAAGCTAACAATATACGTATTTGGAGATGTTCAAGAAAGTCTGCTGGAACAGGTACTAGTGAGTCTCGTCACTTCTTGATTACATCCACCTCTGCTCTTGTCTTGGAAGCATGATTCTAATTTGAGGATGTATATAGTTAATAGACTTGATTTAAAGCTATTTAGTATATATATATATATATATATATATATATATATATATATATATATAGTTATTACAGTTACTGTTCTTACTTGGGTGGATTTGGCAAATAAACAGTGTATGCTTATTGATCATAGGAGATTACTAGGCTAATGGCCCTGGGACAAGTTTGTGGTTTCCCATCCACTCACCAAGGTTACACTCGAAGAGGGTCAGCGACGTACTTTGTTTGACATGTATGGGGAATCAGTTCCAGAGATGAGGCAGCCTCTGGGAGACAAACCTGTCTCTCCAGCAGGTTTTGTTAATGTCAAATATTAGATTTAGGTCATTCTATCAGGTAATGCGTGAGGAGTTAGACTTACGGATATGGAGCATCTCTAGTAAAACAGGGTCTGAGATTGCCTTGTAGGTGAGACACAGATCACATCTGAGCAATCTGTACGATACCGAGTAGACCGATAGTGATTTGAGCCTGTCCATACAGGACAGATGTGGAAGGCCATAGATTCTCTTTGTGAGGTATTTCTGTGGACTTTCCAGTTGGTGCAGGTGTTTGGAGAGGTACATATCAAACAGGGCACTGTACTGAATTATTGGCCTAATGAGGGAGGAGTACAGAGAGGTAATAACCTCCTATTGTCTGGATGCAATCCCTTTACTTATGAGATGAACCAAGTAAAAGTTTTTTCTGACCACTGCCATTAACATGATTGTCGAATGAGAGATTGTTGTCAGCCTGTGTACCCAGGTCTCTCACCACAGGTTGTGTGCTTAGGGGGTTAGTGTTGATGTGGTAATCCTTAAGGCCTGTGTTTTTGCCGAATGGTATGATAACACTTTTTTTGCGTTTAACTTAAGGCCATGACTTTGGCACCAGTCATTTGTTGCTGTGAGATCCTCTTGTAGTATGTTATCATTTGAGGAGTCGGTGACAGCACCCAACTTAGTTGTCCGCAAACTTGGTCAGCCACAGTCCTTTTGTCTTTGCCTGGACCTCTGAGAAGTACATGCCAAACAGTAGGGGTCTCAGGACAGATCCCTGGGGAACATCACTAGTGACAGGTCTGCTGTCGAAGGTGGAGGCACCTATTTTGACGTTGTAGGTCGTATCAGCGAGCCAGTTGGCCACCCACCTGATGAGATAAGGATTTACACCAAGTTGTGTTAGCTTTTCGATGATGGTAGGGAATTGTGTCAAAGGTTTTGACCAAGACATAGTAAGCTGTATGTACTGACTTTCCCTCATCCAGTGCCTGGTGACAGTCTCAAAAATGTCAACCAGGTTCAACAGGCAAGATCTGCCCGTGACTAATCTGAACTGGGTGGGGTCAAGTGCTTGGAGATTGTCTCTGTCCTTGTTTATGAGGTCCATGATAATATGCTCCATGGCCTTACAGATCAGACTTGTCAAGCTAATGGGGCAATCGTTTCCAAGGTCAGTAGTGGCACCACCTTTGTGCAAAGGGATGACAATGGCAGTTCTCTACTCTGCTGGAATGAAGTCTGTACTTAGGCTATGGTTGAATAGGGTGCTCAATGGCGAGGCTAGTTCTTGCTGGAGATGGTGCAGAATACAGCCTGGGATAGTATCAGGTCCCATGGAAGCAGTGTTCTTTGCCTTGGATAGGTTCTTTAACACTTGATCTACAGAGATGTGAGGTGCGGGACAAATATCAGGGATGTCGAATGGGCCTCTTGGGGGGAACAGGGGGGATAAAGTTTGCACTGAACCTATCTGCTAGCAGGTTGGCTAAGTCAACAGAATCAATGTAAGCGGTACCGTTAAAAACTAATTCAGAATAAACCTAGGCTTTGCCATGGACCTTCATGACGTAACTGAAAAAGGCTTTGTGGTTAGCCTTTATGTCAGAGGCTAGTTTAGATTCATAATTGACTTTGGAGGTTTTCACATGATGAAGGTGTGCAGCAGTTGAATAAAGACTTGTTGGACACAACAAATAATCTAGTGGAACTCTGATTTATAATGGAAATAAGTTGCTGGGAGATGGGGCTCATAGAAATTCTGATGATAATAAGGCATTTGTCAGCAGACCACCCCTAGTAGGTAAGACATGAGAACACTGAAACCCATAGTTCATGAATGGCTTGACAAGTCCTGTTCCTGCAAGAGTTTTCAACATTGTGAAAAGGGAACATGCGGACCTAATGACTTTGCAGGAAACACAATTGACAGACCTTGAATATGACAAACTAGTGATGAAAGGTTTTGAACTTCTAGGAAGTGCAGGCTGTGTGGGAGCAATAAGAAGAGGGGTAATATTGCTAAAAAGAAAGAGTCTAATATTTAATGTAATAAGCCAGTTAAGTGATGAACAGGAAGGATTTGTGGCAGTAAAGGGGGCTTGCAGAAGGACAGAATAACAATAGCTGTTGTGTATATCTACTGCCGCAGACATTAACTACCATCTTTAGACAAGTGATGTTGGAAATGCTGCATTTTCTGGAGAGAATGTTAATATTAGGAGTCTGCAATAGGATCTTCCATGTATACCTCTCAACTATCCAGGTTTTCACAGAATGTCCAGATTTTTGCCTAATATTTTTGGTCTGTTCTTCATAAAATTTGTGGTTTTCTGGGAAATCGCTGAGGATTGAATTCACTAAATAATGACATACAATTGAGTTTCAGACTTCATATCCTTCAGAAAATGCATGTTATCACAAATCCTGTTATTCTAGTGACTGTAAGTTTATAAAAGCAATATTTAAATTCTGTCCCTATTTTTTGGACCTTTGCCCCCCCCCCCCCCATTATTTTAGGTTTTGTCCATATTTCTTGTACTAAGAGGTTGAGAGGTATGCTTCCAGGAGAGGAGAAGAGAGAGGAAACAGGGTGGGAAGAATAAGGTTAAACAAACAAATACTGAAAAGAAATGTAAAAACTTTTTACATATGATGGGCTAACTCTAGACAAATTTAAATGTACAAAAGAATACACCCTTTGTTCAGTGCAACATAAATGTCTGTTTAGGGTATACAAGATAATTTATTTCCCAGGAGCATCGGAAGCTAGTTGATGAACTCAGATTAGTCTAGTAATTGTCTCAGAACATACGTGCATAAAAAATACCATCTACTTCCGACTAGAAGTGCAAGGAGGTAAACATTTGAGATTCCTGGCATTTTAAGTCTTGAGAAATTTAGGAAACTGGCAAGAAATACATTAGTCCAGAAGCTGCTATCACAGGAAATTAATACAGGGCAGTGATGGGGGAATATTAAACAAGATCTGAAAAGAGAATTCCAGTAATACTTCATTAAGAAAAGAGCAAAGCAGCAGGACAGAGCGATAACTTTAAACAAAATTAAGGAACTTCAGAAAAAAGCAGCAAAACTTAACAATAGATGAAAGATTTAAAGTGCAGTCATATTGAAAGGTTCAGGACCAGGAAGACGAAAGGATACTAATCCAACAAGCAGTGGTGAAAGGTATTTACTATGCAAATATGCCATGTAGTATCAAAGCTCTCACAGGAAGATTGAGGGAACAAAAAGCAAATTCACTATCTAAAAACAGAACACTTAGACGTCTGGTTAGTACAGTGAAAGAGGTATATACAGTTTGTGTTGGGGGGGGGGGGGACCAAATAAGTGCTTATAAGGTCAGTAATAATACAGAGGCTTTTACAGCAGGATAGCAAGAAATATTAATAAGGGAGGTAACAGAGGAAGAGATCACGGAAGTAATAAGTGCACAAGCCACAATGAAGTCTCCAAACAGACACAGATGATTTACCAGTTGAGGTTTGGAAACTAGTTGAAGATAAGATAGTGATGCTATGGACACAGTAATGAATAGAGTCATAACACAAAAGTCCCCAAGAGATGGAGGGAGAGAGTAATAACCATCCATAAGGAAGGGGAAGAGCCACAGCTTGCAAGCTCCTGCTGTCTTATACTGCGATATTAAACCATGAATATAAGATTTTATGGCATTGGGTGGAACATTGACTAAATAATTTTATACCTCACTTAATGAATCCTGCTCAATGTGGGTTTATCCAGGGTAGAAGAACTTTTGATAATATAATGAGAACCTTGCAAATAATTTGAGGCCCATAAACAGACAGTGACAACAATGATATTGTGACTAAATATCTAAAAGGCCTTTGATCAAGTGGCATGAAGTTATATCTTTGCAGTTTTAACTAAGGGTGGGTCCATCTGTATAATAAATTGAAAATCTGTATAAACACTCAACAACAAAAGTTAAAATTATGTCCATTTTGTCTAAAACCCTTCCCTGTATCTAGCTACACTAGAAAATAATGCCTACTCTCCCCCTTACTGTTTGCAATTCACCTAAAGCCATTGGCTCAAGACATCAGAAGCTCTAGCAGAGGGCTTAAATGGAGATGCCTTGACATTAACTTGATGTACGGTGATAACATATTATCCTTGACCAACCCAGAAAAGACTTTGCTACATTATTACCTAAACTCTTGCAGTTTAGTGAGATTTTGGGATACAATTTAAATATAGAGAAAACAAAAGCTATATCAGTTAACATGATTCATTTATGCAAAATACAAGAGACCTTTCATCAAATTAAATTACAGGACAAGGTCAAGCGTCTGGGAATGTAGCGGAGAAATACTTGTGAAGACTTCATGGCAGAAACACATGCAGAACTCTTTACATGTATAAAATATTATCTTAATAAATAGAAGGGTCTAAGTTTAGAATATAGGTAACAGACTACAATTTCTAAACTGGCAGGTATTCACCCATGTCCTATACTTAAGACCGTCCTTTTCGTCAGCACAGAGAGCTGCCAATATGGTGAAGTTCCAAAACTCAGTAAGAGACTTTCTTTGGAATGGTGAACCTCCACTGGTGGCATTGTTAAAACTAACCTTATCTAAACAAAGAGAGGGACTGGGCTCCTGAATCAAAATAAGTATATGATCTTGCTAAGGTTACAGTTATATGCTTAATGACAGAACCCAGTTTATGATGTGAGATGGAATGAGATGCTATTATAGATATCCCTCTGGCTAGCACAACGAGATTTACTAGAGGCATTCTGAGATAAGAATCCTGAGAAAAGGCTGCCAGACCTATTGCCAGAATTAAGGAAATATCTTAAGAAGCTATTTAAAAGGAAAACATATCTCACCTTTATAAAAATTGCAAGATGAGGATTGGGGTGGGAAAACATACTGGGCATTGAACTTACCACACAACACTGGAAGGAGATGTGTTCTTTTGGGCAAGGTCTTAAGGTAATGTAAATTCAGCATCTGTGCATGCAAATGACTCCATAAATATTTTTAGACCCCAGCAAAGCTTGCCAGAAATTTCCCTGCACAAACTGAGTTCTACTGGAGATGTAACTTGGGGATATTAGGTGACAGGGAATATTTATTTTAGAAATGTGAAGTTGTGAACCACCTCAGCAAATTTTTAAAAGATATAATGGGGGGGGGGGGTACAGAGAGAACTGGATGTAAAACAGGAAAATTTGTTACTAGGTTATTGAGCCAAGAAAGACACAGCAAAACATCAAAAGGAATTAATAGCAATAATAATCCTTGCAGCCAAAAAAGCATACATTAAAAGATGGAAACTCCTTCAGAGACCCACCAGACAAGATGTGCTAAATATAGAATATACTAGAGAAAATAAAGGAAAGGTCATAACTTGTGAAAAAAAAAAACAATTTGTAAGCAGATGGTTGTCTTGGCTAAATTACAAACTTCTACCTACTCTCCTCCAAGTATCGCATGACTGATACACCAATTAAACTTCTACCATCTTCCTTTTATAGTTGATCCACCCATCATGCATACACTTGCATTTATATATTTAAATGGTAATTATTATATGTGCCATTATGTATGTGTTACTAAGAATGTTTTGTTGATATTTGTATAAGCAAAGGCTTAGGAACAGCTAGGCCACAAGTTCTCAATATATGTACTGATTAATAAGCATAAGGCAAAGACAGAGATTAATGAAATGAGATGCATAAACACTTTTGTAATAGGCTTTAGAAATGCACCTGCATGAGGATTGCATTTCATTCGCAGTTATTCTCATAATTGAACATTATCATGTAGTTATGCTAAAAAGAATATAAACAAAAAAAAATCTCAATCTGGGATTTCAGGTGAACGTAGCAAGGTCCTATCTCATTCCCTTTCACTGGATAGTGTTTTTTGTTATCTATTGACCACATCCCTCATGATGGCTTTTCTTTCTCAGGACAAAGTACAACATGACAAAGAGCAATTTCTGATATTTTGCAGTTAGGTTTTGGCATCTTCTAGGGACTAACTCAAAATTCTAGGTTTCATGGCCTCTACTAGTCTTATGATTCCTTTCATCAGTTTTCACATGAGGAAAATTCAGTGGTTTGTTTAATTAGTTTTGACTCAACACCAGCGTCCCCTTTCCTTTCAGATTCCAGTGTTGGAGGTTGTGAAAAAGGAGTTACTCTGATGGGTGAATCATTTTCTCTCGTCCCAAGTCTTCCTTTTTCCTTTTCATCCTCCACTTTGTCTGTACCTACAGATGCATTAGACTTTGCTTAGGGGAGCTGTGTCCAAGGGGGTGAAAGTCCTGGACCTTTGGAGCAAAGAAGACAAATTTAAGCATGTAAATTCAAAAAGAAATGATGGCTGTGGTAAATGCACTCTAATCTGTAAACCGTCTTTTATTGTCAGGTCCTCTGCTAGTAATCACAGATAACACCACAAAGATGTGATACATAAATAGTGGGAACCAGGTCCTACCCCCTTTACAGACTAGTTGTGTTAGCTTGGGAACTGGCAACTCTGCATACTCTGATCCTCTAGACTACCTAGATTCTGTCAGAGCAAAACATTATTGCAGACAAGTTGAGCAGGAGCAGGACAGATCCTCTCAAATGGAAGTTGCACCAGGGGTCTTCCAGGCATCAGTCCATTTCAGGGGAAAACATAGATCTGTTTGCCTATAGCCACAACAGACAGTTAAAGAAGTTCTGCTTGAGAACTCCTTGCACACAGGCCTGGAAGACTGATGCCTTTTCATTCCCATGCATGGGAATGTTCCTGCACAGTTTTACACCTTTTCCTCTGATAACCAAAGTTCTTCTAAAGATTCGGATGGACTCACTAAAGATAGTTGTGTTGACTTCCTTTTGGCCATTCAGCAGTGGCTTTCCCTTATTTTGAAAATGGCCAGGGGCAATTAACACAAGCTTTCTTACAGAAGATGGGTGTATTTTGATACACTCCAACCTTCAACTTCTTCAGTTGACTACCTAGGTGATTGAATTTGACTACCTTTTAGGTACCTTTTTCCTGAGGATGCGCAAGTAAATATTAGAGGAAGTAAAGAAACCTGCTGCTAGAAAGTTGCATATGGGAAAGTGAAAAAGATTTTCTATTTGGTACTAAGACAAGAACTAGGATCCTTTTATGGCTTAGTCTGCTTTGGTTCTAAAGCATTTGTGATAGTTGTTATCCTGCCTTCCTTACTCTTCTATCATGATTCACCTCTTGGCCATCTCCACTTGTCTACTCTTGTATCTCCCCCCTTCTATTCTACCTCAAGTGAAACAGTTTTTGAAAAGGGTTTTACTTATCCAGTCACCTAAAAGGCAGATGGCGTCTTCTTTAGATCATTTTTTTAGTGGGAAAGCTTAAACTATTTCCTTTTGCAGTTGCTCATGAGGCTGATTTGAAATTGTTAACTTGGAAAATGGTGACTGCGGTGGTGGTGCTGCGGTAGCGTTGTCGCCTCACAGTTAGATGTTGCCCGTTCGATTCTCAGTTAGAGCGTCTTCTGTGTGACGACATGCGTGAATGGGCATTCCTTCGTTGAAGGTTGTGCGTTAGGCCCAGCAAGCCAGTATGTAAAAATCTACTGCCAATTATTAGTGGACCGGAGTTTCCGCTGTGGCGATCCCTAACCGGGAAAAGCCGAAAGACGCAAAATTTGGAAAGTGGTGCTACTTATCACTCATTGCACAGGCTTCTGCAAAGAGTATATGAATTAGAAGCTATTATGGCGAGTCATCCCGGTCTCATTTTTCACAAAGATAGGGTAACTTTGAGAACAAATCCTTCCTTTATGCCTAAGGTTGTTTCAGAGTTTACATTGAACCTGGCAATACATCTCCTTGTATACTTTCCAGAGCCTAAAAATCAGGGAGAGAATTTTACAAACACTTGATGTCCTCAGATAACTCCGATACTGCACTGACAGGACAAAAACCTTCAGGACTTCTGATCAACTGTTTATTTCATATGAAAGTAAGAATAAGCGACTGTGAGTGTCAAAACAGATACAGTTTAAGTGGTTGTCTCATGCTATTACTTGTTATTGTCATCATAGCAAGACACTTCCAGGCGAAGTTAGGGCTCGGCTGTACCATTGCTCTGACTACTTACTGTGGCTTTGTAGAAAGGAGTGAGCTCTAGAAATATACTAGCAGTAGCAACTTAGTCATCTGTACCAAGCGCACAACAGTCTGGATTCCTTCTGTAGGGTCAGAGCAGGCTTTGCTAGGACCGTTCTACTGGAGCTCCTGGTCTCTGGTCCTTCTTCATCCTCTTTCTTTCTAAGGTCTGGTGTTCATCCCTTATAGCTTAGGTTGCTATAGAACTGATCTAATGATGAATATAGTACAGTTCTATAATTTAACTTACCATAACAGTAGACTGTTGCAGTAGTTGCATCCTCCCTCCGTACCAATCTTTTGGCTCTTTTTTATGCCAGGGTGTGGGATTTTTTTATCAGTACTGTTCCTGTCTGACAGAGCTCTAGCCTTTCTGTTCTGAGACAAAACAAAAAAAACTGAAGTTTTTGTACCCAAGCCATTGATTTTATGCTACCTACCTCAAGCTGTACAGTGGCTAGGGTACATGGAAGGTACCCTAAATCTTTGGGAGCTGGTTGATTGGTCTGAACCTTGACAGGATGTCCCGTATAGCTTAGGCTACAACAGTGATCTAGTCAAACATCTGCTTATATGCTAAGCTTACTTATACAACTGTACTTTTTATTTAAATGTCCACTTAATATGTGAAGACAAAACTGTTGGTGTACAAAATGTTTTCTGAAGGTTTCAGCAAAACCATATCTAAATGAACCATCAACTAGTAAGCTTAATTGAAGGTAACCATTTGAAATGTCAGGACCATCTAGATCGAGTTCTGAAATATGAGACTGGTCGAAAGATTGTACTTGCATATACTAAGTCCAAGATGCCATTTCTCAGAATATTCCCTTTTCTCTGAGATATGGCAGTCTTAGAGCTGGTATATATAAGTTTGGGGGGGTGGCCCACCAAAAAAGAAGTTTTAAAGGAGAAGAATCATTTTCAAAATTAGCTGTTCTGTTTTCGGCCTTTTTTCACTTGTCTGCACTTGGCATTTTGAGTGCCAATATTTCAGTAGGGAGCCATAGTTGAAAGGGTTCTGAAGGGAGAAATTTATGGCGTGTGCTCTTACTATATTTTGATCAGGTTTCCTTCTGATTTATATATAATGCAACATGTGCTAATATAGTAACCAAGTCCACTCTATTGAAAGGTGCTTCAACTACAAGTGATAAGATTCCATGTATCATATGTGAGATATTCAGAGGTGCATTAGTAAGTGGCCACTTAGTGTGTGAAGACTAAATTCTGTGTTGTATTGTGTATTATGTTTCAGTGCAACAAAGGGACACTTGATATTTAAAATCTGGTAGGAAAGTGTACTGGGGAGATTAATATAGAATGTTCTTGAGACGTTTTGGTCAGGTTGTTTTTGAACTATGTGCATTAAAACATGTTCCACTAATGTAATGGTTTACGTTTTATTTCTACTGACAAGAATTGTCAAATCACAGGTTGATTGCAAGCTTCTCTGTAGGAAGAGATTTATGATTTTTTTTTTTTATGAAGGCAGTAGTTGCCTGCACTTTAATATGTAACTGCTAGTCTTTAAGTTTTGTTTTGGATTAAGGCCAATTAGTACTAAATAAAATTGGGTATAGTAGGACAGTGAGTTAAACAGAAGTAATTAAATGCAAAGGTGTGCTTTTAACTTATTACATCCGAGTGACGCCTCCAGGTGCATCTGCAGTTACCCCCTACTGCTCCTCTAGGCGTCAAATATTACTTGTTCATACTTGCATTAATAATTCCAAAACCATGCTTCATACAAGGTATCAGAATATTTTATCTTGAAGCATACATGGTGGCAAACACAATTGTATTGATATTTGACCTCTGTCAATGAGTATTTATTAGAATTGTAAGGTGATAACTTCATTTTTAAAGGCATAGGACACACCCACTAGGAGTTAAAGGTACACACTCAAAAGAGTTGGGTGGTGCAGTAATTCAGAAGGGTTATGTTTTGAAAACTTTTCTCAGCCCCGTAAACTTTAAGTATAATGCTTGACATATGGGTGTGCTTCTCCTTTGGGGTGCACTTCAAGCATATTTAGAAGAGTTATATGTCGTTGAGGAATGATGCTGTAAGACAACATATGCTGAATGTGTTGGGATACAAGTTTAAGGCATGCTGCATGGTGGACCTGTAATTTTATTAGAATTCTGTGTAAGGCTGCATGAAAGGGAATGTTGAAATGGCGAAATATGGATGTTATTAGTCTTTCATAAGAATTTAATGCTGAATTAAAAGAAAATGGTCAGCTGTTGTCTCTGGTAGGATGTAGTAGCACACCTCTCAACTTCTTAGAACAAGAAATCTGGACAAAGCCATAAATAAGAGTAGGCGAAGGTGCAAAAATAGGGACATTTTTTAAATATTGCTCTTACAAACTTAGAAAGTTTATAGAATAACATGTTTTGCATTAGCATGGATTTTCTGAAGGGTATGAAGTCTGAAACTCAAATGTCTGTCATTATTTTCTAACTTCAGTCTTTAATGATTTACCACTAATTTGCCAGAAAACCCCAATTTTATGAAAAACGGACCAAAAATATGAAGCAAAAATTTGGATATTCTGCAAAAATCTGTACAGTTGAGAGGTATGTATAGTAGTTCAAGTGTGAGGAAAATTCAAGCATGTGATGTGTTGTTTCAGTTGTAATGAATGGATTGCATGTCATGAATTATGTTTGTGCATACTTGTGAGGCTTGATGTATTTCTCTGGGGAGGGGAGGCTGCATCGGAGCTTCCATGAGGTGGAAATAGATTCCTTGGTTGGCTAGTTCCTAGTACTGCTTGGAAGGTGAGTTTTGTAGTTTAGTCTTTGACAGGATGTTGGAAGTAATTGGCTGGGAGGACAAATGCAAATCCCTGCATGAGTTTGTTATAGTGAACTGGTTATACAAAGGTGTGCTTATATACTGACTAAATGTTAAGCACTAGCATTATGAGAAGTAAACAAAATATTTGGCACATGGGTGATATAGTCATTAGAAGCTTGTGTATTGTGGTTCGGAGTGTTTGAGTTTTTTTTTTTTTTTGGTATGTGTGACCTATAATTTGGAATTAAGACTGAATAGTGTTGAAAGATTTTTAGAAGATTCAAGGTTCTGGGATAATGATTGTGACATGGACTAAAGAAAGGTTGTACTCTTTCATTATATAAATCTCAAATTTAGTAATTATTTTCTTTGGCAGTCATATAGAAGAGGTGCTTATGAGCATTGTATGTAAGGGAATAGTTTAGGATGGTGTTTTGCCACATATAGGTAAGCTACCTGCTGCATAGAATATGTGTGGTGTTGACTCGCTTTTAAAACAGTTTTTGGGTATATGTGTAAAGGTCCATTTGACTGAGTGTTAGTAAGGATCTCATAATGTTTGCATTATTCAGTTAGCTTTGTAGAAAGGAATAATCATGTATGTTTTATTATAAACAAAGCTAAGGATTATGATGGTCATTTTATGTATTTAAGCTAGTTAAGCACAAGATATGTTTTTACTATTAAGGTAATTACTGTAAAAATGAGGAATGAAGGTATTCATTCAGTGATTAACTACTGTGCCAGACTGATATATTATTAACAATTATACCATGACCCCCCATTAATATTCCAAAACGTGCACGCTGATTGGCCAGCGTGCACGTTGTAAATCGACTTATACTAATGGAAAAAGGTCCGGTTGCCTGGACTTTTTCCATTAGTACAAGTCTCTTTAAAAACACTGTCTCGCTATGTTAAAGGAGTTTAACATGGCGACACAGGTTTAAAAAAAGAAACGGAGATCTCCGTTGCTTTTTTTAAAGCTGTCTCGCTATGTTAAACTCCTTTAACATAGCGAAACAGTGTGTAAAAAGCAATGGAGATCTTGCTTTCTCCGTTGCTTTTTTTAAATCTCGCTATGTTAAATGGGTTTAACATAGCGAGACAGCTTTAAAATAAGCAACGGAGATCTCCGCTGCTTATTTTAGCTGTCTCGCTATGTTAAACCCATTTAACATAGCGAGACAGGTTTGTAACGGAGAAAGCAAGATCTCCGTTGCTTTACTGTTTCGCTATGTTAAATGGGTTTAACATAGCGAGACAGCTTTAAAATAAGCAACATGTCCGTTGCTTATTTTAAAGCTTTCTCGCTATGTTAAACCCATTTAACATAGCGAACAGTAAAAGCAACGGAGATCTTGCTTTCTCCGTTGCTTTTGGCCACAGCTCTGATGTACTGCGTAAGCGCAGTACATCAGAACTGCCATGATACCAGACAGCTGCGGAAGGGCAGCAAAGAGGATATACAATGCCATTATTTAAGAAAAGTAATTATTTCTTTTCTTAAATAATGTCATAGTATAATAGCAGTAACCACTTCTGGGTGTGGGTAATGCGGATTACCCACGGTTGTATTTGTTTGGTCCCTCGTGCTTCGCCCTCGGGACCAAACCACTCCAACCGTGGGTAAATCCCGCATTACCCACACCCAGGCATGGGTTATTGCTATAATGAAGCATTAATTATGAGATGAGTCTGTTAGAAGTAGATTGATTTCTTGTGATATGTTAAGTAATAATGTATGGAAGTCTACATCATTCAGTTAACTATGCAGAGATGGGTGAATAGCTTTTCTAGCTTGTGGATGACTTGAACATTTGAAGTATACAAACTGTAAAGCCAAGGAAAACGTGAAGGGATTCCGATTGATGTAAATAAAACCGAGAGATTGCTCCATGTTAGTTTCTGAAATTGAGAGAATTAAATGTATATAATTATATAAAAAGGTGTGAACTTAAATGTATGTGTATTGTTGGCCTACTAAAGGTGCTCAAAAAAGGAGCAGCTGCATTTTAAATTTTAATGGAAAATGTTATTTTATGTGATTTTTCTACCACAGTATGTAAAACAAAGGGATAAATAATGTTTATTCTGAAGAGCATGTATGTGTATAAATTTGTTTCGGTTGAAAGCCACTGTAACACTGTATATGTATGCTGCCTGCTTCTCTGAAGGTTAATTTTATTTTACATAAAATGAACTTGTAAAATTTGTGTTTTCTCACTATGGCTTTCAAAATGGCAAAAGTATCACTTTTGGAAAAGTAAGTATTAGTTTTAGGAGGAGACTGATGTGCCATAAGATCAGTAATAGTCCAATTCTAATGAAGCGACTACTGATGCTCACTGCCTACAATGTCAGATCTCACTAGCCTAATCAGAAGAGCTCATAAATTGCAACCCTGTTGCAAAGATTCTTGTAATATATGTACTGAAGTTTCATAGTTAACAAGGAAGTGTGACTAATAAGCGATGTTATGTAGTCCTATCTCGTCGTAATTCTTGCTGGATGGGTTTGGAGCCGATTCACGGCTCCAACTCGGCCGATACTAAAGCTCGAGAGCTTTTACTGGCTCATGGCTAACCCCTGTCCCATGGTGCCTCACGGCAATTCCCCAGATCTCGTTTGCCGTGAAAGCTTCGAGGTTGTCTCCTTACTGGCTCATTGGCTAAGTAGAAGATTTTTGATAAATCTTGTTATTTCTCGTCTTTTTTTCTTCATATATCTACCTTAATAGTTATCTATTACCTGTGTGATTGTTAGTGCTTGATCCCCTATTCCACTTTTTTAGGATTGTACGGCCTGTTTTAATTAGAGGGCCGTAGTTGCCCGTTTAAATTAGAGGGCCTTTCCTCCCTGAGTGCTAGTCCTTCTTCCTTAAAAAAAAAAAAAAAAAAAAAAAAAAAAAAAAAAAAAAAACTTTTCTCCTCTTCACACTTTGTTGTTGGTTATAGTTAGTAGTATTGTAATTGTTGTTAGCCTTGTTTTCTTGTCAGCATGTCCAAAGAGAAAGATAGAGAATGTAAGGAACACCACCCTTCTAGGTTCAAGAAATGTGACAAGTGTTCACAAAAAATGTCATTGACTGACAGTCACACTAGATGTGTGTACTGTCTGGAGAGGCTGATTTACAAGAACCCTGTACTTTTTGCCATGCCTTCAGTACTAGGGTCCTTAATGAGAGAAAACGTAAATTGATAGACAGGGGTCTTATGACTAGTTCCTTCCAGGAACAGCTGGAACTTGGTCAGACAGCTCCAAAAACTGTGAAGAGAAAATCTTCGGTTCCAGCGTCGGAGCCATCTAAAAAGTCTAAAGCGACGGAGCCAAGGAGTTTTGGCTCCAATTCCGCTTCTTCTGTCTCGGTGCCGTCGGTTTCTTCGGTGCCAAGCCAACCTTCGGTATCGAGACACTCATGAGTTATCGACACTATTTCACCAACATTGAGGTCTCCTATTTTAGAAAGGAGGAGATCTGCTTCTGTCTCAACCTGATGTTCTTCGTGTTTCACTGTTGCAGTCATAACTGTAGGGTGCTCCTGCCGGCAGGCAGCCCGAGGTCGGCCAGAATCCCAAAGTCTGGGTCCGGCGTCGGCTGTATAAGCTAGTACCCTGATGTCAGTATGCTTTGGTACATAGCCCTCAGCCGACGCCATCTTCTCCAGTCTTTCTTGCCGTGCGGTGGAAAGCAGCTCGCAAAACGTTGGTTGGCGATTTTCGAACAGCGTATTTGGTTGTTGTCGGTCCGAAGTTGTTACTTCTCTTCTCAAAGCTAAGTACCCCGTTGGGGAATCTTTTTCTTGTTCCTCCGATGTCAGAAAAAGTTAATAATTGTATAGCGTGTGGGAAACAAATACCTCATAAAGATTTCCACTCTTACTGTCTACCTTGCTTAGGCCCTGACCACGACGTTTCTTGTTGTCGGTTCTGTGCCAGGTTCAACTCTCGTACTATCAAGCGCAGGTACGATTGGGCTTTAAATTATTTTGGCAGACGCTTCAATTATAGAATGTCGTCGGACACTACCGGAGTTCAAAAGAAGCGCAAAGACAAAGACAGGCCTCCGAGGTCCAAACAGGACTCGTTGCAGCTGGAGCCAGCGTCCGGTTCGGCTGTCGTCAGTGAGGCGCTTTTGCAGCCCCTGTCGTCTGCCACTTCTGAACCGATGGCCGATACGGACTAATATGGGGAGCCATCGAGGCCCACTATTTTAACTGCTGCAGGACCTTCGGACGTCGCTCCTTCAGATGGGTCCGGAACCGCTGTGCAGGTACCGGCTTCTGAGGGGGTTTTCAGGCCTACTCACATCACTATTTCAAAGGCAAAGGCAAAGACAAAGACTCCTGTTAAGTCTAAAGTTCCAGCTCAAGCTGCTTCTGAATCTACTCCCAAGACACAAAAGCAATTATTGAGGATGGCTGAAGATTTGCTTACAATGATTAGGGGTTCTCACCCCCCTCCTGAGAAAAGGCCTCGACAGGATGTTACTCTGGATTTCTCTGACCAGGCTTCTGTATCTTCTGTTTCTTCCTCAGATCAGGACTATTCCTTTCCCCCTTATGAGGATTCGGATGCTGAGGACTCTTTACCCTCGGCCTCTCCGCCTGAGGATTTTTCTTTTGGGGAAACCTTGCATGAGATGAGGGAACATTTTCATTGGGAAGGACAGGAATATTCTGCTTCCAAGAAGAGGCTTAGAGAATTTCTTCTTCTTCCTCAGCATAGGCCTTTAGCTATCCCTCCTGTTTTGGACATTGTAGATGATGCTTTTTCTGAGGCTAATTTGAATCCTGATTCCATGCCTCCTGCTCCTTCTAAGCCTGATAGATTTTATAGGGTTCCTGACTCTCATTTATTTTTATTTAAAAACCCTTCTGGATCCTGAAACTATTTCTCAGGGCTCTAAGGCTGCTAAGGTTGCTACTTCTAAAAATCCTATTCCCTCTGAGAAGGATTCTCGTGCTTTAGACAGGTGGGGAAAAAGGTATATACTTCTGCTACCCTGTCTGTAAGGGCTTTAAATTGCCAGTTTCATATGTTTAAATATCAGCAATTTCTTTTGTCTGTTTTGAAGCAAAAGCTTGCTTCCCTTCCTGCTTGTGCAGAGGATAAGGAACTTCAGGATGTTTTGCATGCTACTGAACAGGTTAACAAGCATAGCTTACATTGTGGTTTTGATGCTTTGGATGCTTCTTGCAGGGCTGCTGCCTCTGGTACTGTTATTAGGAGACATGCCTGGCTTCGTGAACAAAGTTTGCCTGAACAGGTTAAGGCTAAGTTATTAGATGCCCCTGTTCAACAAGATGTGCTTTTTGGATCTAAGGCTGAGGAAGTTATTAAAAAGATGGAAGAAAAGGCAAAGTCTATGCAGACTGTAAAAGATTTCTTGCAAGTTCAGCCTCCTAGATTTTCCAGGAATTGGCCCTCTAAAAATTGGTCCTTTCCCACGTCTGACAGGCCTCAAAGGGGAAGATATAGGCGCTCCAGAGGTCGTGGTCAAGGCCAGGCCTCTTACAGATCTAGACAATGGACTGCTTCTTCACCTAGAAGGGGAGAAGACAGATCCCTATCTCAAAGAAAGCAAACTCAATGACTCTCTCGGTTGGGCTTCAGGACCCCTTCACCTGGACGCCCCTCTCGGAGGAAAACTGTCTCTTTTTTACAGAAATTGGACTCCCATCACCCGGGACAGATGGGTATTGGACGTGATTTTAAAAGGTTACAAATTCCACTTTCACACTTTGCCAAGGACCCACGGTTGGCCAGATCTGCCAAAACTTCAATGGTCAGAGGCCTTAACTCAAGTGGATGCTCTTCTGGCCATGAGAGCCATAGAGCCTGTTCCACTCTCGGAAATGGGAAAAGGGTTTTATTCAAGACTGTTTCTGGTTCCCAGAAAACAAAACTCTTGGAGACCTATTCTGGACCTTTCTGTGTTAAACACCTTTTTGGAAATTCCAAAGTTCAAGATGCTTACTCTGCAACAGCTAATTCCAATGCTCTCTCAGGACGCCTGGATGGTGACATTGGACTTAAAGGAAGCCTATTTACATATTCCCATCAGACAAGAACGCAGGAAATTCCTCAGGTTCAAGACAGGTTCGAGGCACTTTCAATTCTCTGTTCTGCCCTTTGGTTTATCTACTGCGCCCAGAGTCTTCACCAAGTGCCTGGCACCAGTAGTGGCTTACTGCAGACTTCAGGGATCCAGATTTACCCCTATTTGGACGACTGCCTTATTCAGGCAGACAGCAAAGATCTTCTGCTTCAACATCTGGACTTTGTTCAACGTCTTCTCCTCCTACTGGGATTCTCAGTGAACATAAAAAAGTCACATTTGATCCCTTCTCAACAAATGGTATTCTTGGGAGCCCTCTTAAATACAACCTTACAAAGGGCCTTCCTCACTCCAGAAAAACAAACTCAGCTGGCTTCTACTTTCAACACGTTGGCAACTCTATCTCAGCTCACTGCAAGGAAATTCCTGCACGCTCTGGGCTACATGGCTTCCTGCATTCTGTTGATTCCAAACGCAAGGCTTCACATGAGAAAGCTTCAATGGTATCTGAAAAGTGTATGGGAACCTGGACAAAGGACCATCTTCACTGGCACATCAATCTGAAGGAAATGTTGGCAGTTCAAAACGCCCTTCTAGCCTTCAAGAACCTTTTACAACCAGGCCCTCTGCTAATTCGCACAGACAACACCACGGTCATGTGGTACATCAACAAGCAGGGGGGTTCTCATTCATACCCCCTTTGCAGACTAGCTATGGGTTTATGGGACACAGCTCTAAATTTGAATCTACATCTCCAGGCTCAATTCATTCCAGGGAAACAGAATCTCTTAGCAGACAGCCTGAGCAGAAACATTTCAGATCCTCACGAATGGATGCTAGACACCAACTTGTTCAACAGGATTACTGCAGTTTGGGGATGTCCCCAGATAGATCTGTTTGCATCCCATCTCAATCATCAGCTGCCTCGCTTTTGCACCAGGTCCTTCCACAAAACAGCTTGGAGAGTGGATGCCCTGTCCTTCAGCTGGAGAAGCCTTTCAGCATATGCCTTCCCTCTTCCTCTACTACCTCGGGTATTACTGAAAATAAAACAGGACAAGCCCAAGTTCCTCATCTTGATTGCTCCAAATTGGCCTCGACAGTTTTGGTATCCAACTTTAAAGCACCTGTTCTCGGGGCCTCCTTGGATTCTCCCACTGAACCCTTCGCTTCTGTCCCAGCATCAGGGTCAGTTACTACATTCCAATCTCAAGACCCTTTGCCTGGCAGCTTGGCTCTTCAAAGGAATTTGATTCCCTCTAGTCTTCCCAAACAAGTTTTGGATGTTCTTTTGGAAGCTAGACGGCCTAGCACTAGGAAATCCTATGCCTCTAAATGGAAGAGGTTTTCTATTTGGATGAAGGACCGAGGCTCTGATCCTCAGGTACCTGATCTCTCTTCTATTTTGCTTTACCTTTCGGAACTTTTATCTAAAGGACTTTCCTTTTCTTCCATTAAGATTCATGCTTCTGCTATCTCTGCGCATTTCAGTTCTGATCCTCCTGTTTTTCTCATCCTTTGGTGAAGCAGTTCTTGAGAGGGGCTAAAAATTTGCGGCCTCCAAGGACCCCTCCTGTCCCTGCCTGGGATCTTAATTATGTTTTAGAAAAACTTACTTTGCCTCCTTTTGAGCCTGCTGCATCTTCAGATATTAAGTTTCTATCCTGGAAGACTGTTCTTTTGTTAGCATTGACCTCTGCCAGAAGGGTCTCAGAGTTGCAAGCTCTCATGGCTGTGGAACCATACCTTATTTTCCATCAGGACAGAGTATCCTTGAGGACCAATCCTACTTTCATGCCTAAGGTGATTTCGAAAGTGGCTTTAAATCAGACAATTCACCTTCCTACTTTCTTTTCAAATCCTCAAAATAAAGGGGAAAGGATTTTGCATTCATTAGATGTGCACAGACAGTTACGATTTTACCTGGACAAGACTAAAGATTTCAGAAAGTCTAACCAATTGTTTGTTTCCTTTGCCTCCAGTTCTCTTGGCAAACCTATTACTAAACAAACTATTTCCAAATGGATTGCTTATGGAATCAGATTTTGTTACACTCATCATGGGAAACAGTTTCCAGGTACCATTAGAAGTCACTGTACTAGAGCAGCTGCCACTTCTACAGCTTTCCTCAGAGGAGTCCCTACCAAGGATATCTTGGAAGCTGCCACTTGGAGTTCTGTGCATACTTTTTCCAAGCACTACAATCTCCCCTTGTTTTCTAAGTCCAGGGCAGGCTTTGCCTCTGCTGTCTTGCAGGGTATTCTCGCCTCCCCTTCTTCTATCTAAAGCCTCCTCCCCTTTTACACTGCTTTGGGATTCCACCCTACAGTTATGACTGCAACAGTGAAACACGAAGAACATAGTACAGTTGTGTAAACCTACCATAAATGTAGATGTTCGAGTGTCTTCACTGTTGCAGTCGGGGTTTCCCTCCCTCCTATCCCTCTGTTTTTCTCTTTTCCTTTTTTGTGGTGTATTTGTGTTTCCTTGTTGGATTCATTTTTGATTTGTTGGGGACTTCTGACATCTAGGGCAAGAAAGGCTGGAGAAGATGGCGTCGGCTGAGGGCTATGTACCAAAGCGTACTGACGTCAGGGTACTAGCTTATACAGCCGACGCCGGACCCAGACTTTGGGATTCTGGCCGACCTTGGGCTGCCTGCCGGCAGGAGCACCCTACAGTTATGACTGCAACAGTGAAGACACTCTAACATCTACATTTATGGTAGGTGTACACAACTGTACTTTCCTCCAGGGCACTTTCAGATGAGGATATCAAGCGGGTGGTGAAGAGGTTGCTCTGTGACCCGGCTCTGGCCATAAAGTTAGCCCTTCCAGACCCAAAGGCTTTAGAGCCATCCCATCTCCAGACTACTGCTCCTCCTCCGACTGCTTCGCTTTCGGAGTCTAACACTTCAGGTCCTTCTGTATTGGATCCTTCGGTTCCGAGAATTCTTCCTGCTTCCTCGGAACTGGTAACTCTATCCTCAGCGGCTCAGTCTGGAGCCGAGGGATCTGGAAGCCGACGCCCTCAAGTTGACTCCCAGGGGGATAGTCACCCCGTTTTTTTCTTCTGAACTGACCCTCCCTCTCGGTGCTTTGGCTCAACTGAGCTTGGTTCCCATGTCTGGTTCGGAACCTGTCCCACCTGCTCGGAGCCGACCTTCTGTCTCCTCGGAGCGGAGGTCATCTTCGGAGCAGGGTGGAAAGGCTTTTGAAGCAATAGCAAAAGCTTTGTCCAGTGCCAAAGCCCTGCCTTTGGACCCTATGTCCCACTAGCAGCCGGCATCAACCTCTTCTCCCCCGCCTCCCCCTCAGCATAGGGAACCAGAGACTCAAGCAGCTCCCATTGCAGGTGTCCCCTCTTCCGAGACCTCCCAAAGTTATCCCACTGGTGAGCTCCCTCGGAAGAGACTTTGTAAGAGGAAGCACATTGACTCACCTGAGTCTGTCACGTCAGACACTGTTTTGGATGAGTCCGAAAAGTCCCCTGAGATCTCCCTCTGAGGATGTCTCTTTTGCTGACATCCTTGAAATCCTTAGACAGAGGGGTGATTGGAAGACCTCTAACGCTACTGAGGATGAATCAGTGTACATTGAGGCCTTTTGTTCCTGACCTTCCTCCTTCTTGGTGACACCGCCTTATGACCAACTCCTGGGGGTCATATCCCAGAAAGCCTGGACCTCCCCGGACACAGTGGAGCCTCTCCTGAGGAGGCTCAACAAATTTATGACTGCTCTGGAAGATAAGTCCTTTCTTTCTAAGGGAGTTCCTGTGGATGCTATGGTGGTAGCAGCGGCCACAAAAAAGGAGTTTTCCGAAACATCTTCTAATATCCATCCTCCCAGTAAAGAGTCCAATACGATGGATAGGTATGGAAAATGTACCTTCTCTTCAGCGGCATTTACCTTACGATCGCTAAATTACCTGTCCCATTTTACTAGACTTCAAAGGGATCTCCTGAAGGAGTTCATAGGTTCATAGGTTCATACTAGGCTATCTGCCCTAGGGCATTTATAAGCCTAGCCAGTGTGTGTTTGGCTTTCGCCACCCATTTTTAAATTAATTTTGCTATGCCCTTTTTCGAGGTTAGCATACTGTGCCTCTGTCTAACAGTGACACAGAAGTGTAGGTAAACCTACGATCTCCCATTCACTCATCAAGATTCCTCTTGAAGAGAGTCAGAGGGACTCTGCCTAACCTGGACTGGGATTTTATTCCAGAGTGAAGGGAGCCTCTGGGTTATGAATCTGTCCGTCCAGCATGTCCTATTTATTTCAATGCTGAGGTTCAAGTCTCTCGAGCGCGTAGCTCGATGGGATTTGGATTTTCTGAGGTGCAGCATGTCTATTAATTCCGGGTTTGGACATGGCTTTATACATCAGGCACAGATCGCCTCAGAGCAGGCGGTATGCCACTGAGTAGAGCTGGAGTTTCTTTAACTGGGCAGCATATGGCATCTGTTTGAGCCCTTTGATCCTCTTGGTGAGGTACTTTTGAGGTCTTTCCAGTTGCTGCAGGTGTCTGGTAAGGTACATCCCGAAAGGGGCATTGTACTCAATTATGGGCCTAATGAGGGATGAGTAAAGAGGCACGATGACCTCCCCTGATCTAGATGTGAATCCCTTCATGATTAGGTGGGCTATATAAAATGTTTTTCTAACCACTTTGGCCATGTGGTTGTCAAATGAGAGATTGCTATCAACTTGGGTCCCCAGGTCCCTAATTACTTCTTCTGTACTTAATGGATTACCCCCTATGTGGTAATTTGTGGGCACTTTGTTTTTGCCAAAGGGGATGACTATACACTTTTTGGCGTTTAGCTTGAGGCCATGGCTCTGGCACCAGTTGTCCGTTTCTATGAGGCCCTTTTGGAGGATGCTTGTGTCGGCTGGAGAGTCGATTATGGCGCCCAGTTTGCAGTCATCTGCGAAGTTGGTCAGCCACAGTCCTTTCGTGTTGGCCTGTACCTCCGAGAAATATATACCGAACAAGAGAGGTCCCAGGACTGAGCCTTGTGGGACACCACTTGTAACTGGTTTGGAGTCTGGCATGTCTCCAGCAATTCTAACCATGTGGGTTCTGTCCTTGAGCCACTTTGCAACCCATCTAGTGATATAGGGGTTTATATTTAAGCTGGTGAGCTTATCTATAATGCCCAAGTGGGGTATTGTATCGAAGGCTTTTGCGAGGTCCAGGTAGGCTGTGTGGACCACCTTCCCCTTGTCAATGGCCTTGGTGACTGTTTCAAAGAAATCGACCAGGTTTAAGAGGCAGGATCTGCCCTTAACAAAGCCGAACTGGGTAGGATCCAGTGTCTGTAGGTCCCCAATATCTTTATTTATGAGGTCCATGATGATCCTTTCCATAGTTTGCAGACCAAGCTAGTCAGGCTTATGGGGCGATAGTTTCCAGGATCCGTTGAGGCACCACCTTTGTGGAGAGGGGACCACTGTTGCTGTACGCCACTCTTTGGGTACATATCCTGTAGTAAGGCTGAGATTGAACAGTAGTTTTATGTTTGGGTTTAGCTCTTCTTGGAGTTCATGTAGGACGCAGCCCGGGACACCGTCTGGTCCCATTGATGCTGTGTTTTTTGCTTTGGAGAGGGCGGCTCTTACCTGAGCATCTGAGATATCAGGGGGGCAGCACTCTGCTGGGATAGATATTTGTCCTTTTGGTGGGGAGGGAGAGGGAGTTTGCACTGAAACTGTCAGCTAGGATGTTGGCAATGTCTGTGGGTTTGGTGTATTTTTTTTCATTTTGGACTAATTCTGAGCATATCTGGGAATTCCCACCCAGGTTCCTAACATAACTAAAGTCGCCCAATATAATGGTGTTTGGAGAGACCTTCATATTTTCCAGTGATCTCAGAAAGGCCGAGTGGGGTTCCTGGGTTTGGGAGGGTGGTCTGTAGCAGGCTATAAACTGGAAGGCAGTTTTACCCACTGTTAGTTGCACATGGATAGTCTCTGATGCTTCGTGCTGTGCCACCAACCTGGAGGTGGTGGGTATCTTTGACGAATATTGATACTCCCCCTCCTTTTGTGGTTCGGTCCAAGTTTTGGGGCCAAAAAGCATGGTATGAGGTATAACCTGGTAGTGCTGGGGTGCTCTCGGGAGCCTTGAGCCAGGTTTCTGTTACTGCACAGATATCGATGTTCTCCATGCTAAGGAGAGTTTCGAGTGCATGCATCTTGAGGTTTAGACTTCTGGCGTTGAGTAGCATTACTCTTAGTTTCTTATCCCTTGTGATACCTATGGAGGTGGGTTTGTCTTTTGAGCCTTGCCTAAAAAAGGGACTATGGGGGTAGCAAGAGCCTTTGCCAATATCCGAAAGCCCAGGGGTGACAGGTGCAAGCCGTCCCTAGCGAAGCATTGTGGCTTGTCGAGCATGTCATTCCAGGCTGACAGGCATTGGATCCCCTTTGAATGGCACCAATACTTAAGCCAATTGTTGAAATTGATCATCTTGTCTTCATATTGTAGCATATCATTCTTGGTGAGGGTAAGATGCTACTCAAGGTCAGGGTCATACCGGCCTGGGCTACATGCTCAGAGAGCTCCTCTATGTCTCTCTTCATGTAGTCCAGGGAGGTATATCTCAGGTCATTCACACCAGCATGGACAATGACTGAGTCATATTTGTACTTGCCTTGGAGTGACCTGAGTGCTTGTGTTATGTGGCGGATCCTAGCGCCCGACAGGCAGCTCACCATGACCTTCTCCTTGTTCAGCCTGGTGAGCGGGACGTCAGTGTGCCTAACGATAGAGTCCCCTATTACAAGTGTATCAGGTGTGTTGTTTAGCCTTAAGGGCAGTGACTGTTCGGCACACTGGCTTTGTGAGCTATGTGTTGCACGTGTTTTGTTTTGGGGTAGCGGTTGCTTGGGTGTCTGCTTTGGAGGTCTCTGCTGCTTAGGCAGATTTTTATTTAGAGCCTCCGAGTATGTTTTTGTGTGTTTATGTGTTTGGTTTGCTGTCGTGGTAGGTCTATGTGAGACTGGAATTGTAGTGAGTGTGGTTTCCTTCTCCTCCTGACTGGTTACGCCAGTACTGAGTTTAGAGAGCTTAGCCTCCAGTTTGGCTGTATGGTTGCATCTCTCGCATGTGTTGGAATTTGTTGGGAGGAGGAGAGGGTTGTCTGTGTACATGAGGTACATGAGGCAGTTGTAACATTGTCTCAAGATTCCCAGATTCACCAGCTGGACCGGAGAGGAGATTGACAACTGACCTTTGGACATGCTAGAGAATAGTATTGGGAATTCCTTTATAATTGAAAAAAAGGGCCAATGGGGAACAAGGTACTCAAGGGGAGTTTGTGAGGGTGTAGTGCTTTTAATTTTTTAGTGCTGACTTATATAATTGTTTTAGTGAGCAAGTGCCAGGTAACTTAAATGCAATGTGTTACAGGTAACTTAAATGCAAAAACGACAAACAGTAACTTTCTTTCAAGTGAAACAAGGAAATAAGTACAGTAAGCAATGCCGATATCAGTAGGGATCCACAGAAGCGCTGAAAAGCCGCATTTTAGGTGGAATTAGCGTTTCAGGGAAATAAGCAAACAACAAGCATACAAACAAAGCTAGATTCAGCAGGTCTGGATCTAGTCTATGCTACAGCAAACAAGGTGTACCAACTTCAGTAAGAAACAGTTCAAATATGCAGGCACTATAAGCCTTTAACCAGAAATTCCCAGCTCAGAAGGGCAGAGTCCAGCCTCTCCTCCCACAAGAGTGCAGACCACGAACCCTCTTAATGTAAAATAACTGGCCTGAAGCCCAAGTGCTTAAACCAGAATTAATACACTTTTGGAGTAACAGACACTGAGCCCTCAATCAGCAGTTCCCAACTTAGAAGGATGTAAGCTACCTGTTCTGCCACTACAGTGCAGTCCACAAACCTTCTTAATGTAAAACAACTGGTCTGAAGCCCAAGTGCTTAAACTAAAAGGCTTAGAATGAGTTACACCAAGCAGTAATAAATACAATTGAGTACTTTTAAGATGATGCAAAATCAAAATAAAGTAGGAAGAAACACAAATACAGTAAAAGCAGATAACATTTATTTATTTATTTATTTATTTTTTTTTTTTTGAGTGAGCAAATGAGATGGGCCCAGGAGTTACAGGACAGAAACAAGTGCAAATGCAGGCCTTCAAATCAGAAAGTTGAGAGAGATGGAAGACCGCCCAAACGGCCAATAACTACAAATTCTGGGCCAGAACCACTCCTTATGTGGTAGACAGGTTACCTAATGCTTACCACTCCCACTGATAAGCTAGAAGGCTTCCCTCCAACACAGAAATGCTTGGGGGGCTCAGAAGCATACAAACAGTCCTGGATACAGCAAATCTGTATCTGGAACACTAATTACAGGAAAGGTAGGAAACGGGCTTACAATTTTTTTTTTCAGAAAAGTAGAAAAAACAGTAGTAAAAACAATTCACATGCAGTGCAAGCTGGCACACTTGAGTATGTAGCAATATTAGTCCACACACAGGTTGAAAAAATGCAATTAAATTAAAAAGGACTAAAAGCAAGTGCAGAAAGGGTTTATTAGGTAGAATGCGGTAAAGAGATGGGACTGGAGGAGTATCCCAGATGAAATCTACAGTGGGGCGGGCACTGCAAAAGCCACCAAATTTAAACTACAACCAAGAACAGGGAATGGGGGGTGGGGAAGACAGTTTCAACAGAGATGTGAGGAATCACAGTGCAAATTATAAAACCCCAAAAATATATACTGATCTCTGTGTATTTGCAGAACAGTAAGACAACAGATATCTAAGCAACAATTTAGCTCTATAATACAGAAAAATATACTCAGCTCTATATATTTGCAGATAGTCTTGTAAGGCTGTCTCTCAGCACACAGGTTTCAATTTAAATTTGGGAGACACCCTTCAGGGTTCAGTAGCTTCGGGATGCACGTACACGGTATCTGCGCAGCTCTCCACTCTTACGTCTATAGCCAACTCCTCCATGAGGCTGATTTCCTATGCAGCTGATGGAGTGAGCAGGGCAGCCGCAGCAGAAATTTCTCTTAGGAGACATTCCTGGATACATCTATGTAATTTCACGGAATCCTGTCTTCCTTTACCAACGTCCCCTTTGATGGTTCAACTCTTTTTGGACCACAGGTAAAAAAGACTTTGACCAGGTGCGAGCAGGAAGGGAAAACCTTATCTGCTGTCAGAGACCATTTCTCCCTTCCTTCTAGACCCTATTCCAAGGGTCAAACAGGATGGAAAATGTGGTTCCGTAAATCCCAAAAAGGTTTCCCTCTGGCACAAGGTCAAACCTCCCCTAGAGGCAGAGGGGGAGGATATAACGGAAGACGCCACCATCGCAGCAGAGGAGGTCCACAACATCAGAGAAATAGAGAAACTTTCTCTGATCATCCCTTCCATCGTCCCTGTGGGGTTGCCCGACTGTCCGTCTCTGGAGGCAGTCAGGGGGTTGTCTTTCACTGTACCCAAGCACCTGGTTACAAATTTCCCAAGATCGTTGGGTACAAACCATAATTTCCAGAGGTTACCTTATTCCCTTTGTTTCTGATCCCCCCGGTAAACCGGTCTCTACCTGATGTGCCACCCATTCAGTTAAACTGTACAACATCAGAGGTCATCTTTTTGCTTCAAAAAAAGAGTCATCCAAGAAGTCCCCACAGAGCAAATAGAGTCCGGAACTTACGATTCTTTTTAGTTTCAAAAAAGACAGGGGACTGGAGATCAGTTCTAGATCTCAGCAAACTCAACAAGTCTGTAAAGAAATTGAAGTTCCGTATGATCACTCTGCAGTCGATATTTCCCCATCATCGGGAAAGACAACTGGATGTGCTCAATAGATCTTTAGGATGCGTACTGCCACATCAAAATGGACAGGCGCTCCAGAAGACACCTACGCTTTCGGCTGGGAGCCAGTCATTTTCAATTTCGAACACTGCCCCTTGGCCTCACTACAGCCCCCAGATTGTTCAAATGCATGGCAGTGGTAATGGCTCACCTGAGATGTCAAGGATTCCAGGTGTTTCCGTACCTAGACGACTGGCTCCTCACTCATACCACCAAGCACCAACTAATCAGAACCAGGGATGAGACTCTATCCTTGAGCGCCAGACTAGGCATTACAATAAACCTAAAAAAAATCATCCTTCGCAGCACATTGTATTCTTAGGCTCAGAATAGACTCAACCACCATGACAGGAAAACTGACGCCAGAAAGGATGGAATCGTTGCACAACCAAGTCCAATCCTTGCTGAAGAAAGACAAAGTACAGGCCAGGATAGTCCTTCAGGTCCTGGGGGCTATGGCTTCCACCATTCTCTTAGTTCTCCTAGCCCATTTGCACGTGAGAGTACTTCAGTGGCTACTATATTTGCCCAGTGGTCAATACAGAATCTCCCCGTCTCACCAAATACTCATCACAGACTCCTGCAAGAAGGATCTAACATGGTGGTTACATACGGATCGACTTCATCTAGGTCGCCCACTTGCTCCCCCTCAACAAAATGCAGTCTTGACCACGGTTGCCTCCCAGATGGGGGGGGGGGGGGGGGCATTATCTGGGAATGACGGTCCAAGATATTTGTCAGGATCACGAGAACTATTTGCACATAAATGTTCTGGAGATGAGAGCGGTGCTATACGCGTTGCAAGCACTTCACAGTTCTTTTCCCACTGGGACAATTGCGATTCAGTCAGACGTCTGTAGTGTGGTACATAAGCAAGCAAGGGGGAACCAAATCTTACCCACTTTGTCGAGAGGCTTTAAGAGTTTGGAAATGGGCAGTGGACACTCAACTCTTTCTGGTAGCAATGCACATCTCGGGGAAGTCCAATGTGATAGCAGACAAACTCAGTTGAGCAATTCTGATGTCTCATTAGTGGTCCCTGAATTCAGAAGTTGCGGAAGAGATTTTTTGCAAATGGGGCCAGTCTTGCTGCAACCTATTCGCCACATACATGAACACCAAATGCAGCAGCTACTTTGCCTTAATTCCCCATCCGGGGATATCACCCAGGGATGCTCTGGTCCACAGTTGGCCTCCGGAACTCCTTTATGCTTTTTCACCTTTTCCTCTCATAGCAAAAGTGATTCAGAAAGCAAAACTGTTGAAGAGTACCCTGATCCTCATTGCTCCTTACTGGCCGTGCCAAGTCGGGTTCCCCTTCCTGTGGCCCAATCTCTTGGAGGAACCGTGGATTGTGGAACCATCTCCAGACCTCCTGATTCATCAGTCAGGGCAGTTCCATCCTACTATCCAAACCCTGAAATTGACAGCATGGCTGCTCCAGTTCCACGAATAGCCAGGTATGTTTCCCTTTCTCCCTCAGTCAAACACATTCTGATTTCTTCACACAAATCTTCCACCAGGAAATTATATTCCAGTAAATGGAAAAGGTTCTCCATTTGGGCAACAAACCAAGGCATAGATCCCTACTCAGCTCCTATAGAGTCTATCCTGTCCTTCCTGGCATCCATTTTTCATGAAGGAGCTGCAGCCGCTACTATTAGAGTTCGGTTAGCTGCCATCTCTAATTATCATTTTGGCTACATGGGAAATACAATCATGTCCCACTCTTTATGCAAAACCTTTTTGAAAGGAGTCGTCCTCCTCAGACCTCCAATCAGGCAACCACCGGAGCCCTGGGACCTAAACCTAGTTCTTACATCTTTAATTTCTCCACCTTTTGAACCCTCTTCTTCATCGGATCTGAAATTCTTGTCTTAGAAGACATTGTTCTTAGTGGCTGTAACATCTGATGGGAGAGTTTCAGAATTGCAAGCCTCCACCATTCGACCTCCTTACATTGTTTTCCACAAGGATAAAGTCTCACTTAGAACTAATCCTTCCTTTCTCCCTAAGGTATGTTTAGAGCATAATCTCAACACAACCATTGAACTACCAGTTTTCTTCCCAAATCATACTGATAAATCAGAATACAGACTGCACCAATTGGATGTCCATAGAATTCTCAGGTTTTACTTGCACATGACTAAAGAATTTTGAAAATCAGACCGATTGTTTCCTTTTCAGACAAAAATAAAGGCTTGCCTGTTTCTAAGGTCACTTTGTCTAAATAGCTTTCAGACTGCATTTCATTTGCTTACAAAGCTGCTGGCAAACAATTACCAGCCAAAGTAAAAGGCCATTCAACCAGAGCAGTATCAACTTCATTTGCCTTTAGATCTAAACTCCCAATTGATACCATTTGTGCAGCAGCTACTTGGGCAAGACCTCATAGCTTTGTCACTCATTACAAATTGGATTTGACCTCCCGGGACAGGTCATCCTTTGGGTCCACTGTGCTGAAGAGTCTCTTTGCTTGAGCCACCCGGGATAAAGGTGCTAGGGACGCTGTCCCATTCAGCAAGAATTACGGCGAGCTAAGACTACATAACATAAAGAAGTTAAGTACTTCACATAACGTTCCGTGTTTGTAGTCCATCTTGCCTACATTCTTGCGTCCCACCCTCCTTCCCCCTTCCTGTTTCCTGGAGGAACTGGTGGACTATCCATTATGCTGTCTGACCTCGTTGTAGTTGTCCGTCCACCTGGCATGGATAGTAATATAGAGTGTTCTGTTTGTATGTGCATAGTTATTGATAGTTTACTGACTATTATGTACCTATTTACTTTCTTGCAAACAAGATCTGGGGAATTGCTGTGAGGTACCATGGGATAGGGGTTAGCCTCGAGCCTGTAAAAGCTCTCGAGAATCAGCATCCAGCAAGAATGTAGGCGAGATGGACTACAAACATGGAACGTTATGGTAAGTACATAACTTCTTTTTTTGAGTGTTTTTTTTTTCTGCAAAATTTGTTGCTCTTAGTTTGAGACACCACTTTGGGGAATTCAGTGAACACATGAAGCTCTCTTTAGAAGGAAGTGAGCAGCAAAACTCTGAGACAAAGGCAGCTTAACTCCGCATGATGCAGTATATATGAATCAAACTTGAGATGGCCTACTGGTGGTGCCTTCCAATATTGGGGCCATATCTCTAAAGCATGTAGAGAAATTTTAACAAACTTCTCAATTAATTATGACACTGTGCTATAAAATGCATTTAGATGGTGACTCCCAAGTATATCAACATATACACAGGTTTATTTTCATGTAGAGAGTCACTGTGTGCAAGCTAATGTTTTTGAGGGAAGGGGCAAACACAACACCAGTTACAAAAATTCCTTTGCTGAAGTTTTTTTTTTTTTTTTTTTTTTTTTTTTTTTTTTTTTTTTTTTTTTTTACTGTGCAGTCTCAGTTCAGTTGACATTTATGATAGTCGTCTAGTGCATTCCTCACACTGAGCAGAATTCATATACCCACACACAATAGCAACTGCAACTGGGAAATGCCTGCAAAATTCTACTTTTGGTAGCTTTGTGTTAAAGGAAATATAATTTTCTAGAAATTGTTTCTGGACATTCTGGTACAAAATGCAGCTAGGACCCATCCACTTTTGTCTTAGGGCTTTAACTGCAGCTCAGTATTCAATTTGGCTGAGCCATATTGCCATGATCATTACAGAGAACTCTTATGTGGCATCTTTCCTTTGACAAACGTGATTCTGTATTCTGACAAAATATCTTAATTTTATTTCTAATGTATTTTCCACATAGTACAGATGATGTCCTTCCATATCACTGTTGCAATATTCTTTACTAAGGGGATTCCCTGCCTAAGGTAGCCTAACATCTGGCCAGTATACCAAATCATTTATGCTCCTGGCTAAAGGCATAGGGCATAAAATTGACATACGGATGTACATACCTCAGAACAACTTTGCCGCCAGTCCAAAAGCTATGATTAAACGTTAGTCTGAATGCTTCTTCCTTCTGTGCTGGTTACCAAGCTGTGTTTCAGGTAAGTCCCCTGTTGGGGGTTTCTTCTTACCTTTTTGGTTTTGAGCATTTACATGTCATACAGAAAGGGAAAATGCCAGTGCAGTAGGCCAATTTCCCATAAAGATTATGAACATTGTCTCTCTTGTTTGGGTGCTTCTCATGACCATAAGCAGTGTTCTATCTCCCAGGTGTTTGTCCCTTAGACCCTACATAATCTTCTCTCCTCCTTGTCCATTTACCTGGAGAACCAATGTCTTAAGTTGTTGGTGCAGGCTACTATGGCAGAATCTTCCCATCCCAAAGGTCGGCCACCTGCCAGGAAAGTCAGGTCTGATTTGACTGCTGTCCCGCCTCCCCCAGACGTCTCTGTTGAGGCTGTTGAAAGCTCAGATGATTGCCTAGTTGTCATGTCAGATTCCTCTGCCAAGAACCTGCCAGAGGTCGGCATGGATCTGGCCTCTCGCACATCCTCTAAGGCTCTGCAAACGCTGCAGAGGTTGAGGAGGAACCTCGACTGATTATTTCTGAGGGACTGAAGGCAATATCACAGGTACTTGTTTGGGAGTAAATTCCCACTACGTTTGTTGTCGGCAAGGGTCTGAACTTCCTAGGGTTTTTTGGGCAGACGTCCCTCAAAAGAAAAAATAGAAAACCAAGCATGTTTCCCCTGCTCCTAAAGATCCCCAGCATGAATGGCAGGACTTTACCCAGGGGTTATTTAATGCACTGATGGCCTTAAAGCCTCCACAAGGAGTTTCTGTGCCTGCATTCCCTTGGTCTTCTACCCAACTCAAGAGGCCCAGAGAGCAGGACTCCTTTGAGGCGGATTTGGATTCTGGGAAAAAGTCTTTGGCATATTCCGCTCAGATTCCTTATCCTTTGGATTATGGCTGTGAAGTGGAAGATTTCAATAGCCCAGATTCTCCCTTGAAAGAGCTCTGCCTTCAGGATACTATTTCTCGTATAATGGAATATTTTAAATGGGACTGCTCTCAGGATTCTGACATTCGAAAGAGATATTCTGAGCTCCTCCAGATGGAGTCTCCTAAGCCCTATTCTATAGTGCCAGTCTTGGCTGATCTTCTGGATACTTTTGCAGCAGCCTCTGTGGCCCCAGATTCTCCTAAGAAACCTGATACATTCTATAAGGTGTTTGATAAGTGTAAGTTCCTCTACAAATGTCCTTCTGATGACCGTCTGTGGTGTCTTTTTCTTTTGGCAAGCCCTCTAAACTTTTGCCTTCTACTGAATTACTTTCTGCAGACAAGGATAGCAGAGCTTTGGAACAGTTTGACAAGAAGTATATACTGCTACCGCCTTGATCTTTTGGGCTGTTACCAGACCCCTATGACTAGGTATGTTTTAGCCCTTCTTTTTCAGCCTTCCCAGGCTATCTCTGACTTCTCTGATTATAAAGGGAAGGCTTTGGCGCTCTATTTACTGGGCTTGTACCTCTCAAGTAATTCACCACTCTATTAAATGTAGTTATGATGGAGCTGATGCCTCCTTTAGGGTTGCTGCTTTTGGTTCTGTTTTGAGACGTTGCTCTTGGCTTCGCCTCCAGGCTTTGTTTGATGACATTGAGGCTAAACTGTTGGATGCTCCTCTTGGTAATAAGAACCTTTTTGGTTCTGCGGCTGCTGAGCTTTTTAAGTCACTCCAGGATAAGGGTAAGGCCTTGTGGGGACTGAAGCATATTTTTATGTCTCCTATACCTAAATTCCATAGGAACTACCCACCTAAATCTGCTTTTGTTCACAGACAGCCTCACCCTCCTCCCAAAAGTAAGAAGAGTTCTAGGCAGACTCCTCCTGCTACTCAGAAGCCTACTTCTCAGAAAGCTCCTTTTCAGGAGAAGCCAGGTTCATTTGACTGCCTGCTTCCTCTTTTCTTGAGTCAGGTTCCCTTATCCCTTCCCAGTTGGATTAGGGTCACTCAGGACTACTGGGATCTGTCACTCATCTGTCAGGGATCCCTCATGGTATGGAAATCCTTCCCCTCTTTTCTGGGCTTCCCTCAATCACCTTAGGAACAGATTCCTTTCTTCCCAGAACTGCTTTGGGTCCTTTTGGCACAAGGCACCATTGAAGTTGTGCTCCCTTCCCAGGAGGGAAATGGATTTTATTCCAGAATGTTTCTGGTTCTGGGAAGAAAGGCACCTGGAGGCCCATTCTAGACCTTTCTAGGCTCAATACCTTTCTGAACATCCCTTCATTTTGAATGCCATCTCTTCAGACCCTGCTTTTCTCTTCTTCCCCAGGCTTTGCTGATCTTCGTAGATTTCAAGGATGCTTATCTTCACATGCATATTCACCCCCCCTTTTAGAATGTATTTGAGTTTCTCTGCTTCTTCCTTGCATTTTTAGTTATCTGCTTTGCCCTTTGGCCTTTCTACTGTCCCACTGTTTTCACCAAATGCTTTGCTCTTGTGATTGTTTTTTGCAGGGCAAGAAGAGTTACATTTTTGCATATCTGGACGATTTACTCATTCATGCTTCCTCCCCTGAAGTCTTACTTCAGCGCACCTCCAATACAGTAGTTGTCTCTTACAAAACCTGGGATTTACAACAAACTTCAAGAAATCAGTCCTGGTTCCTTCTCAGGATTACATGCTTCTTGGTTGCAGGCTCCTTCAGACCATTCCTATGCTGGCTTCCCTCCCTTCTCCCAAGGCTCTTTCTCTAATCACCTTTTATCCAATCCCTTCTTCCTCTGGTTTCTGTTATGGCCAGGGTTTTTCTCAGGGCACTAGGATTCATGGCCTCCATCATTTCCATATGAGAAAACTGCAGTGGTACCTAAAGTCAGTATGGTGCCAATGCTGTCATCCTTTGGACTTTTTAGTCCCTTTTCTTCTATGTCTCAAGCATAATTGGTGAATTAATCAGCTGTCTCTCAAGCCAGGACTTCTTTTTGAGCTGCCAGTGCCCTCTCAGGAATTTTTCTCAGATGCTGCAGACATCGGGTGGGAAGCCTCTTTCGAGTCTCTTAAGGTCTAGGGCCTCTGACCTCCTCATCAGAGGCTGAACCACATCAACATCAAGGAGATGAGAGTTCTCCTTTTCGCCCCTCATGCTTTTCATTCCCTCTTTCTTCCAGGGCCTCTCAAAATCTTCACAGACAATACCACAGTGGTGTGATATACCAACAAGCAAGGGGGACACGGTCCTATCTTCTTTGTAAACTAGCTCTTCAAGTTTGTGATCTAGCTGTCCAATATCAATCTTCTTTGTAAACTAGCTCTTCAAGTTTGGGATCTAGCTGTCCAATATCAAGTGACTCCTCAGACTGTGCACATCCTTTCAAAGCAGAATATAGTGTCAGACTCCAATAGCAGGTCCAAAACACTGGCTCACAAGTGGATTTCTCACAGAGATGCATCTCTGGTCTTTGTCCATCAGTGGGGTACTCCTTGGGTAGATCTTTTTGGCTCCCCTTTGAACAGACAGCTCCCCATTTTTTGCACCTGAGTCTCAGGTCCTGTGGCTTGGAAGGTGGGCTCCCTACCTTTTTCTTGGAAGATAATGTTTCTCTACGCCTTCCCATCCCTTCCCTTTGATTCTGAAGGTCCTGCTCAAGACAGAGCAAGAGTCCTCCAAAATCTTGTTGTTGATGCACTTTTGGCCCAGGCAGCATTGGTTCCCACTTCTTCTTCACCTATCCAGGGGCATTCACCACAAGTTACCCCACTGGATAGACTTACTCATACAAGACAAGGATTCTCTGTTTCATTCTCACTTGTCCACTCTTCAGTTGACATTGTGGGTGATGGGATTTTTTTCTGAAGACATGTTTAGGGGTCTGTAGGAGACCAGGAAACTCGCTACCAGGAAATTCTATATGTCCAAATGGAAGAGATTTTCTTTTTGGTGCCTTGCCTGTAACCAGGATTCAGTTTCTGGTGATCCCTCTGGTTTCCTTATCTGTGTGACTTGCTACATGCTGGGTTAGCATATTCCTCTGTAAAAGCTGACCTCTCAGCTGTTTCTGCTTGCCTGCCATTAATTCCTCCTCTGGACTCTAGGTTTGAGGTCAAGCAGTTTCTTAAAGGCATCCTTCATATCAGGTCTCCCAGGAAGCCCATTCTCCTCCATTGGGACCTTAATTTTGTACTTGAAAAATTGACTCAGGCTCCTTTTGAGCCTGCAGCTTCTGCTTCCTGCAACATTGTACATGGAAGACTGTTTTGGCCTTTACTTCAGCTATGGGAGTAGGCTCATATGGCTGTTCCTTTTTTAGTTTTTCATAGGGACAGGGTGTCTCTTTGTACTAATCCTTATTTTTTGCCCCAGGTAGTTAAATGAACTGTCTCTTAATCAGTCTATTAATATGCCCTCATTATTTCCTTCTCTGCAGTCTGCTAGTGAGAAGGTTCTTCACACCTTGGATTTGCATAGACAGCTAAGATATTATTTGGGTAAGACTAAGGCCATTTAAAAGTCTAAGCAACTTTTTATTTCTTTTCATCCCAGATCTATAGGTTTCGCTGTTCCTAAGCAAATTATATCCTTGTGGATCTCTAAGGCCATTTACTTTTGTTGCTCTTTTCTTGGAAAAAGTCTTTCTGCTTCTGTAAAGGCTCATTCTACCGGGCTGTCGCTTCCTTTGGTGTTTTTTCCCAAAGGATTAGATACCATTTCCATCCTTGAGACTGCTACTTGGACTTCTGTCCATACTTTGACTTAGCCTTGCAAGTTGGATGTTGTTTCCAAAGCAAGAGCTAGCTTTGCCAGAGCTATCCTGCATGGGTTTTTTTAGGGCTCTTCTGGGCCTTCCTCCTTTCCAGTTTCCTCTTGAGCTTTTATACTCTTCCCTTTAGTAAAGAATACAGCAGCAATGATATGGAAAGACATAGTACAGTTGTGTAAAATCTTACCATAAGAGTAGATGTCCTTCTCTTCTTTGTTGCAGTATCACACACACACACACACACACACACACACACACACACACACACACACACACACACACACACTGCTCTGTTCTTTTTTCTCCTTCTGGGTGCATATGTTCTTCCTAATTCCTAGGGCTGTTGTTCCTCCTGGGGCTTTTTAGTTCTGAGGTATGTATGTCACCTTTATCCCCTGTGCCTTGAGCTGAGAACATATGTGTAACGTATGACATCTGTAAAATCATAAGGCTTTGGTATACTGTCCAGACATTTGTCTACTCTAGGCATGGAATCCCTTTAGTAAAGAATACTGCAACAGTGAGGAGAAGGACATCTACTATTATGGTAAGGTTTTACACAACTGTACTTTCCCTGTTCTGGAGAAGTACATATGAAATTTAATTATAAAATGCCATCTTGGTACAGATATGCTGTGGGCATGTACTGCAATCTTCATCAAGAAAATAAGTCATATATATGTTTACCCCTTACAGAAATAGTCTAAGGAGTGAAGTATATTATAATAGACATGTAGAACTATTGATACAGTCTGTAAGTATAGGGTTATATGTCTGAAACAGTGACTTTTTTTTTCTAGTAATTTTGTGGACAGCAGATTTTGGATATAAGGCTATAAACTACTTAAATCATGCCTTTAAGGGAAGATTTAGTTAAGTAGTTGCATATTTCTGACTGCCAGTTCCCATTTCGTTGTAACATTTTCTTTTTTTCTGTCTGAATATTTCACAGTATTGAAAACATTACCTTTAGAGAGAAATATTGGTTTTAGTGCCTATAACTGCGCAGTGTAGTGATGATTTTATGCCTTTTTGTATTTGAATAATGAGAAAAAGGAAAGTATATGTGTTTGTTTTGAACTGGATCATACAGTAGTGCAGCAGTTTGGATTGTTACCATTGCCTTATCTGGATTTCCGTTTCAGTTTCACAGATGTATTCATTAAATTTGCAAATCTTCTGTGTCCATGAGAGTCATCACTGAGTATGTGATTTTCTCACGCATCCCCAGTTGTGTGCCATAGGTGAACTGGAAATCCTCCAGCTTGCCTGCAAGATGTGCTTGTCATGTGTGAGTGGATGCATGTGTTCTGCAGTAGGATGGTACCTCATCCACTGGATATTTTGAACTGGATTACATGAGTAATTAAAGAATGAATTAACCTATTAATATTTGTATTAGGTAGTCTGTGAAATTATGATAGTAAAGTAACATTTCTTATTGCAAGAACTTGTTTGGATTTGTCTTCATAGTGGTATTGAAATACCATGGCGCACTTGTTCCTAGTCTTTTCACACACAGACTTCCCCAGCATATTATTCTCCTTTTGAACATGTACATCTTTTGACAGTAAAGAAGTTACAGTTGTCCATAGACAAAGGCCGTAATGATAATTTTTGAACATAGGATGTTCTTCGTGTTTCACTGTTGCAGTCATCACCTGTGGGTTATCCCTGCTGTGGTAGCCCTCGGCCGGCCCGAATACCAGACTCAGTGTTTTTTTGCGTCGGCTGCTGTCGTATGTAGTTGGTCGTCAGTGCTATAAAGCAAGGCAGCCGATGCCATTACATCAGTCTTTCTTGCCGTGGAGCCTGTAGCAAAAGCAGTTCGCAAGTGTGCTTGTCAATCGCTACCAGAGTTTCAATTACAGCTGAAAACGTCTAAAGTTAAGTACCCCTTTGGGGATTCTTTTTTCCTGCACTAACCGATGTCAGAAAAAGTTAACAGTTGTCTTGCCTGTGGAAAGCAGATCCCACACTAAGACTTCCATTCATACTGCGTCACTTCTTTAGGCCCAGACCACAACGTCCCCCATTGCCAGTTCTGTGCCCTCTTTATTGCAAGAACAATTCGCCATAGAGCTCTTATTGTAGACAGGTATTTTCATTTTCCGTCTTCACGTTCTGAAATGGCGTCCGTCGGCCAACAATCCGTGGACATTCTGAAAAAATGCAGAGATAAAGATAGAGACTTACCACACAAGGCTAAGCCTTCCGACGACTCTACCACTAAGCAGGTCGCCAGTTCTCCAGAATTTAGTGAGGCGCTTTCGCAGCCCCTCATGCCCGATTCGATATCTGTGCAGGCCTCTACCAAGACCCTTTTGGAGTCTGGTATGCCGCAGAAATCTTCTTCGTCTTCTGAGCCTTTGGCTGTCTCTGCCTCGGTTGAGTCTGAGCTGCGATGCAGGCACTGGCTTCCGAGGAGGCCTCTCGCACTACAGAATCTAGACAAAAAAGAGCGTCTTTTTCTCTCAGGCCAATGGATACTCTTAGGCCTAGAAGCGAGGCTTTTCCTAGAAAATCTGCCTCTAGCCACCATCTTGCTGCTGCTTCACCACCCCAAGCACATATGCTTAAAATGGCAGAGGATCTCTTCTCCTTTATTAGGGGTAGTCAGGCCACAACTTCTAAAAGGAAAAGACACCCTTCTCCTGAAATTGACAGAACAGGATTCTGAGGAATCTGATTATTCAGATTTTGAAGAGGAACAACAACCTCTGACTGCTTATGTGGATTCAGATGCAGAGGAATCCATTCCTTCTGCCTCCCCACCAGAAGACCTTTCCTTTGGGGAAACCATTCACACCCTCAGGGAACATTTCCAATAGGAATCTCAGGATTTCCCCCAGTCTAAGAAAAGACTTGGAGAGTTTCTGGACCTGCCCCAGCACAGACCCTGGCCATCCCCCTATTTTAGAAGTGGTTGATGATGTTTTCCCTGAATCCAGCTTAGCCTCTGACACCCTCCCACCTGCTCCAAGTAAACCTGACCGGTATTACAGAGTACCGGATTCTCACAAATACCTATACAGAAATCCTGCTGCAGATCCAGAGGCCATTACACAGGGACCTAAAGGAGCTAAGACTAGTTCTGCCAAGAATCCTATTCCTTCTGACAAGGATTCCAGAGCTCTGGACAGATGGGGTAAAAAAGTATATACCTCTGCAACCTTCGATACCAGAGCACTCAACTGTCAGTTCCATACGTTAAAATATCAACAACACACTTTGGAACTATTAAAACAAAAGATTTCAATGTTTCCTGACTGTGCCAATTCGAAAGAGTTAACAGATTTACTGCGCTCTACTTGTCAAGTGGCCAAACATTCCTTAGACTGTGGATATGACGCCCTAGAAGCCTCAAGCAGGGCATCAGTTTCAGGATCTGTCATTAGGAGACATGCATGGTTGAAGGAACAACCTCTCCCTGATCATGTTAAGTCTAAATTAATTGATGGACCCCTGGATAAGGACTGCTTGTTTGGAGTAAAAGCAGAAGAGGTGCTTAAAAAGATGGATGACAAAGCAAAATCTATGCAAACAGTAAAAGATTTCTTTCAGGTTCAGCCTCCTAAGTTCAGCAGGAATCTTTCCTCTAAGCACTGGTCCATCCCTGCACCTAGCAGACAGGGCCAAGGTAAGCCCCGCAGGGACAGACCAATTAGGCCCCTATCCCAGAGGCAGCAGAGAAGCAAACAGTGGACCACTTCTGACTCAAAGGCAGGGAGTTCTAAGCCACCCATCTATGGCAAAAACTCTTAATGACTCCCTCTCCCCTCCTTTCACACACCTAAAACTAGGAGGAAGGCTGTCCCTCTGCAAAGAAAATTGGCTTCCTGTAACAAAGGGTCTTAAATATAATTTTTCAGGTATACAAATTCTCTTTCAATGAACTCCCAATTCCAAGAGGGGTACCTAGACTTACCTCCATATCTGTGGGCAGAGGCATTGAAACAGGCCCAAACTCTCATATCCCGGGGGCAGTAGAACCTGTCTCCTCAGAGCAAACAGGCAATGGCTTTTATTCCAGACTATTCCTTGTTACCAGAAAAGAGAGCACTTGGTGCCCTATCCTGGATCTATCCATTCTGAACACCACCCTGGTGGTCCCCAAATTCAAAATGCTCACTTTGCAGCAGCTGTTGCCTATGCTGACCAAAAATGCCTGGCTAGTGACCCTAGAGCTAAAAGACACCTACCTCCACATCCCCATAAGGGAATCCTGCAGGAAATTACTGCGCTTCAGTGCAGGTTCACAATACTTTCAGTTCTCTGCGCTACCCTTTGGCTTATCTACTGCACCCAGAGTATTCACCAAATGCTTATCCTCGGTCATAGCATTTTGGAGACAGAGAAATGTACAGATTTACCCTTGTCTGGATGGCTGCCTCATTCAGGCAGAGGGCAAAGTAAAGCTGCTCCAGGACCTTCTCTTTGTCAAAACCTTCCTAACTTCCCTAGGGTTTACCATCAATGAAAAGAAATCAAAGCAAACACCCTCTAGGAAGATCATTTTCTTTGAAGCACTGCTGGACACAGCATCCCAAATGGCCTTCTTGTCCCCAGAAAAGCAGAGCTTCCTGCCTCTCTATTTTACCCAGCTGGCTTCCAGAAGTCACCTCACTGCAAGGAAGTTCCTGCAAGCCTTGGTTTACGTGGCATCTTGCATCCTTCTAATTCCTCTGGCCAGGCTTCACATGAGGAAACTTCAGTGGTATCTAAAGAACCTTTGGTGTCCGCACTCTGCCTCTAGAGACCTCTCTCCATCTGATCCCCTGTATAAGGGCCGAGTTTCTCTGGTGAGCAGGGGCCTGTGCCCAGAACAAGGGTCTTCCCTTCATCCTCCACCCTACCGGGCAGACCATCACTACCGACGCCTCAGACATTGCTTGGGGCACTCACCTAGCAGGCAGGTGCACCCAAGGTCTTTGGGATGCTCAGCACCTTCCCTTACACATCAATCAGAAGGAAATGATGGCAATACAAAAGGCTCTGACATCCTTCAAACCCCATCTCAGGCCAGGGGTTTTCCTTATCAAAACAGACAACACCAGAGTAATGTGGTATATTAATAAATGGGGAGGGACCCAATCTTACCCTCTATGCAGGCTAGCTATGAACCTCTGGCTGACAGCCTCCTCCATGGGATTGCACCTAATTGCCCAATACCTACCAGGGATCAACAACAGCCTGGCATAGTCCACCTAAGCAGAAACTTACTGGACCTCCCATGAATGGCAGCACCACAGAAAAATCTTTTTGCAAGTTATTCAGGAGTGAGGAACTCTGGAGGTGGATCTCTTTGCTTCGCACCACAACCACCAGCTAAAAATATTTTGTACCAGGGTGTATCACCACCTAGCGTGGAAGGTGGATGCCTTGACCTTCCCTTGGAACTCCCTCTTTGTGTATGCATTCCCTCCTCTGCCTCTTATTCCCAAGGTACTGATCAAGATAAGGCAGGAGAGACCAAAGGCCATGCTCATTGCTCCAGATTGGCCCAGACAGCATTGGTACCCCTTATTGCGCAGCCTGGCAGTACAGCCTCCCAGGCAGCTTCCTCTAATCTCAGACCTCTTGACCCAGGTGGGGGGGGGGGGTGCTGCAGCCAGACTTGCAGACTCTGAAACTGTCACCATGGCTAATACTTTAAAAGTAAACAAGGGGCCCCCTGTTAATCAAACATGTCCTAGACATTATCACAGAGGCCAGAAGGCCCAGCACCAGAAAATCTTATGCAGAGAAATGGAGAAGATTCTGCTCCTGGAGGCAGTCCAGAGGGGGGCAGTACCTCACATCCTTCCATCCTTCTTATCCTGGACTGCCTAGCCGAGTTACTCAGTGGTGGCCTCTCCTTCTCTTCTATTAAAATCCATCTCTCAGCCATTTCAGCTCATTTCGATACAGACCAGCCCCTCTTCTCACATCCTTTGATTAAACAATTATTCAGAGGGGCTTCTAATATCAGACCTCCCAGAAGGCCACCCACATCAGCCTGGGACCTGAATTATGTTTTAGAAAAACTAACCTTACCATCATTCGAACCTGCTGCTTCAGCAGAATTGAGATATCTCTCCTGGAAGACTGCTTTCCTACTAGCTATCACCTCAGCCAGAAGGGTTTCAGAACTTCAGGCACTTAAGGCCATTGAGCCCTTCATCATTTTCCATGCAGACAGGGTCTGTCTGAGGACTAACACCTCCTTTATGCCCAAGGTGGTATCTGATGTCACCCTCAACCAGGCCATACATCTACCACCTTCTTTCCTAATCCTCAAAACAAGGGGCAAAGAATTCTGCTCTCACTAGACATGCACAGACGGCTCTGATACTACCTGGCCCATACTAAACCCTTCAGAAAAACAGACCAGCTTCTTGTCAGCTTTGTCCAAGGGGCAGAGGGGAAGCCCATTTCCAAGCAAACCATTTCCAAATGGATATCACACTGTATCCATTTTTGCTACGGACTACATGGGAAACCTTCCCCCTAAGTCTGTTCATATCCATTCCACTAGGGCAGCCTCCACTTCCACAGCATTCCTCAGTGGAGTTCCCACCAGGGACATCTTGGAAGCTGCCACTTGGACCTCTATCCATACCTTTACAAAGCATTACAACCTACCTCTTTTCTCTAAGGCTAGGGCAGGGTTTGCCTCTGGAGTTCAGCAGGGCATGCTGACCCATGCCTAGGTCTCTAACTAATTAATCCTTCCACCCTTCTCCTCAGTTTTGGGAATCCTCCCACAGGTAATGATTGCAACAATGAAACACAAAGAACATAGTACAGTTGTGTACACTTACTGTTCAAGTGTATTCACTGTTGCAGTCCTGGTTTCCCTCCCTCCTTCCCCATTATATCCTCTTTCCTTAGGGGGACATAAGCTTCTCATGGTGGCTTTTAGTCACCAGGACCACTTTACCATATTTCCTTGGGCTTCTGATGGGTTAGGGCAAGAAAAACTGATGTAATGGCATCGGCTGCATTGATTTATAGCACTGATGACCTGACATCAGACTACAGGTGACAGCAGCTGACGCAGAAAAACATTGACTCTGGTATTCGGGCCAGCCGAGGGCTTACCAGAGCAGGGATAACTCCACAGGTGATGACTGCAGCAGTGATTACACTCAAATATCTACATTTATGGTAAGTGTACACAACTGTAGTTTCCAGCACATTCATGTGACCTCTGACAAGTCATAGGAATGATTGCTTAGCTGTGGTCAGGAGACAACAGTAGTCAGTAACTTTCATCGACAGACTGCATGGTCACCCCTTGAAATAACCATTTTGACTGTAGAATTTGTTGCGCGTGCATGCGCGCGCGCGCACACACACACACACACACACACACACACACACACACACACTCCTTCCCCGACCAGTGCAGAACGACAGTTGCTTTCACACGCACGGCTTCCTCACTCCTCCCTTAAAGCGATATTTCCTAATTAGCTAAACTGTGAAGTTTTATTGTGATCTAGTGAAAGAAAATCTGACCATATAATATATTTAATTTTATTTCGCATACATGCTGCCCTTGACAAGTTAAATCGGTTATCAGCTGTTTTCAGACTGCTTTCTGTCTTCCAAAAACAACCACTTTTTGACTGAGTACAGTTCTGCCATTTTACTGCAATTAAAATAATTCCTTTTTTCTAGTAGTAGTATATTTGAGCTTATTTCACATTGCTTTATACACTCCTCTTGACAAGCCAGGTCAACAGTCAGTTGCATTCACACAGAGATTGCTCACCCATCTCCTCAAAAGAACCAGTTTCTGACTTATTACATCTCTGATGTTTAACTATGACCATGTCAAAGAGTTCTAGACATATTACTGTATTCCATTTTTTATTATTTTTGAGTGCATGTGCACTTAAATGACCTTTTCAGTCAACCAAAGTAACCATTTTCTGTCAGGTCACATCTGATTTTTGGCTGTGTTCAAGTGGAAAAAAGTCTAGCTACAGTGATGTTCTTCAGTGTTTTTCACTTGCACAAGTGTATGTGAGTGCAGAATTGTGTATATACATATATATATATATATATATATATATATATATATATATATATATATATATATATATATATATATACACACACACACACACACACACACACACTGGTCTATTTCATTATATCGAAGTATGACTATATCGAATCTCATTTTGTTGACACCATAAAATCGAAAGCTTACTTAGTCGAACTCCTGGAACAGTGAAGACAGCCTCTGGGAATGTAACCACTTGGCCACCATGGAGAAGTTTGCTCTTTTCTCCACATTTGTGCGATCTCGGAGTTGGTATATTTAGTTGGGGGGTGTGGGGGCTTGGGTTTTATGTGGTTTGTTTTGCTGGTTTTCAATGGTGGCCAAGTGCAAGTGGTTACATTCCCAGAAGACATTTTCACTGTTCCGGGAGTTCAAGTAAGCTTTTGATTTTATGGTGTTGAATAGAGATTCGATAATGTTGCATGTCAATCTAATGATGTAAACCCACACATCCGCGTATACACACACACACACACACACACACACACACATACATAGTTAAACAGAGACAGACATGCACACAGTGCTAGATCAGCAATCATTTTTCATACTATTTCCATGCTGAAGAGGGATAAACCCTAACTGTGACCCAGGAAATATGGGATTGATTGCTGACCCTCGTCCTGGGATTGATTACAAATCCAAATTCTAGAGCCATCAGAGGAAGGTGGGGTGAGCAGCAGTCATCTCCCTGTCCTGGGGAAATAGAAATGTTCCACTCCACTGCATTGTTGATGCTTGCTAGAGGACTCATGTACAGCATTTAGAATATTAGTTTGGCATATGTGCTTGGCTCTGGCACATTTAATTCATACAATATCTTTAATTGTATATGTGTGGAAATGTATACATGCATGGGTGAAGGCATATCAGGCCTTTGCTTCATTTGGCATGAACATCAGCCATCAGGATGAGGTTAGGCCATAAAGAGAAAACCCATCTTGGTTGCCTGGATGATAGCCACACCAAGATCCAGCTGTTGCCCCATAAATGAATGAAGAGAACACAGTTCTTCTAGAGGGCTACATACTTAGCAGGTACTGGGGGATTTAGTATCCTTAAAAAAAAAAAAGAAAGTTTTCAAGTTAATTGCTTTCACATACAGGTGGTCTTCTGTCCCTGAAAAAAACAAAAAACACTTTTCTGTGTGGTCATACACGTAAAGTATGACTGTAATCAAATCAAAGAAAATCTTCAGGAGGATCACTGTTACAATAAATTGTAACACTTGGGTTTAACCCAATTTTTCCCTTTTGTGCAATCAGATTTCATTCTGCTGTCTTATTCTTTCTTTGGAGGATCAGTGCTGGTGTCATTCTTGAGAAGGTACTGAAATGGTATTAATGAGGTACTCGTGTATTTACAGCCCTGTTGCATATTTTCTTCAGTTCTTCTGACCTTGGAACACTTATTCAGGTTGGAGCATTTTCTTCTATATTGTGACCTGCACTAATCTACCACTGGTCATTCATTTTTAGTCAGTTAAAAAAGTACTGAATACATCATCTGAATTTTGGAGAAAGTGTCTTCCCCAAAATTTATAAACATGATTGCTTGTAGTAAGCATATAATCCGTAAAGTTTACTATATTCCGCACAGAAATATTCTGTTTATGACCAGGATATAATTCTGAATTTTGAGACATTTTACAGAGTTTTATTAAAATTATAAAATTGAGACATTTGAAAGCTTTATCGGGTTATATAACTGAAATATGTTTTAAATCCTTTGAAAAACACAAATTAAGGCAAATAGAAGTATATATTTTTTTGCACTTGGTTTAACTATTTTCAGTGATTGACTGAATATATTACCTGTCTATGTCTGCATTTGTATATTTGCTGGACCTCTGTGTGAAGTTTGTTTTTCTCAACCTCCCACCCTATTGTGTTCTTAAACTTGGTAGCTTTTGCAGTGCCCGCCCCTACTATAGGTTTGATCTGGGGCACTCCTCTCAGTCCAGTCTCATTAGCTCATTCTACCTCATACAGAGAGATCATTTGGGAAGGCCAGCCCCTGTAGTTTCTTAACCTTTTATTATCTCCTGTTCTTTTTCTCCCCTTTCCATTTTACTAACCAAAAAAAAAAATACTTTATTCGGCTGCTTTTACTGTGTTTGTGCTTCCTCCTTCTACTCTTTTACTTTATCTTGCTTTTTCTGCTGCTTGTTCTTTAAAGTATTTAATTGCATCTTTTTTGCTGCATTTATTACTGCTTGTTTATAGCCTGTTTAAATTGTGTTATTCTAAGCCTCTTATTTTTTTTTTAAGCACGTGGGCTCTAGGTGTACCCTTTAGCTCTCCTTGGCCTCTCACCCTCAGATTCTGTCAATATGGATGGACAATTTCCTACAGTTTGTCCTGCCAGTCTGGTTGATATGGGCATCCTGAGACAGTGTAGCAACTGCCTCATGTACACGGACAACTATCTACTACTACCACCTAGGAACACAATTTGTGAGAGGTGCAGGTAGATAAGGAATCTGGAATCTATGCTCTCTCCCTCTTAAGCCAGTATGTCTGGCACTGAGAAGGCTGACAACACAATCACTACATCTCAAGCACCACCCATATTTACACAACACACACCCACATATGCGGATGTTCTCAACAAAAACATACCCAAACAAAGGAGACCGCTGGGGCAAAAACACACTCTAACTCCACAACCCTGCACACCACATACCACACATAGTCCACACACCTGTGTCTCACAGCCACTAAGCCTTAACCATACACCCAACATATTAGTCATAGGAGACTCCATTGTAAGACGCACAGATGTGCCTCTCACCAGGCTGGATAAGGAGAGGGTCATGGTTAGTTGTTTGTCTGGTGCCAGAATTCACCATATCAACAACAGGTACGGCTATGACTCTGTCATAGTCCATATTGGCGTAAATGAGTACCTCCCTAGACTATATGAAGAGAGACATGATTGAGGTTACTGAATGTGTCCCAGGAAAGTATGCCCCTAGCCTTAAGCAGCATTCTACTGTCACCCAGAATGATGCCTCAATACAAACAGAAAATGATTGACTTTAACAATTGGCTTAGTTTCTGGTGTCATTCCACGGGGAATTCAGTACCTAACAGCCTGGGAAGATATGATCGACAGACCATGATGCTTTCCCAGACATGGCCTGCATCTGTCTCACCTGGGCTTCAGGCTTCTAGCAAAGGCTCTTGCCTCCCCCATAGTGCCTTTTTTAGGAAAAGTGATTAGGTCAAAACTACCAACATAAAAATTTCAACAAAATGCAGATCAAAGGTTATGCTGCTAAACGCCATCAGTCTAAACATTAAACTGCACTCATTGCAAGCATTCTTATCCCTGGAAGATGCTGACATTTGTGCAGTCGCACAAACCTGGTTCAAAGCTGCAGAGAGCACCCCAGCCTTACCGGGTTACTCATCCTGTCATACATTCAGACCCCAAACTGTGGGTAGCAAAGTCAAAGGAGGTGGAGTTTCAATATATATTAGTCATACACACCTCCAGGCTAGTCTGTCAGTATGAAACTCAGGAGACACTCCAGGTGCAGTTAACCATTGACAAGACCCCTATTCAAATAATAGATAGCTACAGGCCCCTAAATTTGACTCAAGATGCCCACTCTGCCTATCTGGACCTCTTTAAATCTATCAAAATTCAGCCCTTTACCCTGATCCTGGGGGATTTTAACTATCCAAACATAGATTGGAAGAACTACTCATGCCAGAACACAAATGTCCAGAGATTCCTCAATTTTGTCAATGCAAATACCTTGGAACAGCTAGTTGATACCCCCACAAGAGTTGATAATATCATGGACTTGGTATTAACCAATATGTGTAAGCACTGCAGCATCTCTACAGTATCATCCTCCCTGGTAATATCTGACCATAAAGCGGTCACTTTCAAAGTTACCATCTCCCCCGACCCTCCTCTAGCTAGGGTCAAACAAAAAAATTCTCCAAAGCTAATTACAACCTCCTGAGGGATGATTTAAACAGCTTCACAACCCCCCCCCCCTCACCCATAGGAACTGGCACCAATGTCCAAATCTACACCAATGTACTATACGAGCATTTATAATAGATGCATGGAATTGGGAATACCTGTAAAGACAAAATTATACTTCCCAAGGAATAGTAAACATGTCTGGTGGACAGCTGCAATAAATAAACTCTATAACAAAAGGCAAAAAAATACTATCTAGGACTAAGAAGGAGCAGATGCCCAATTGGAAGCAGTCTCTCCTTAACCTGAACAAGCAAATAAAAGTACTAGTGAAATCCTCCAAAGCAAAGTTTGAGTCCAAATTGGCCACATCTACTAGAGACAATCATAAGGCCTTCTTCACATACATCCGCAGTCTCAAAGGAAGTACCCTGATCTGCTCACAACTGATGGTCAAGGACACCACATACACAAATACCGTAGATGTAGCCAACTTGCTGGCTGACAGATTCAGCAAAAACTTCACCCCACTGCCTCCTCCCCAATCAGTAAATCAGGACATCCTCAGTACCTGCCGCCCTCCCTTTATCTCTAGGGAAAAGGTCATCACTGCTCTCTCAAAGGCAAAAAAAAATACAGCCTCCATGGGACCCGATAACATCCCTCGCTGCATCCTACATGAACTCAGGCAGGAACTAGCAGCACCATTAGGCAACCAAAGCCTGAGTACTGGCTTTGTCCCAGCTAAGTGGAGGACAGCCACTGTCATCCCTTTGCACAAAGGTGGAGCGTCCACCAATCCGGGAAATTATAGACCCATCAGCCTAACTAGCCTGATCTGCAAGAGTATGGAACAGATTATCATGGACCTCATTAACAAGGACATTGGCCACCTCCAAACACTTGACCCCACACACTTTGTCCTTCTATTCTCATGTTGCCGTATTCCAAACCCTTGGGTTATCCTCTGCTAGCTACCCGAATGTCCGGCCAGTGTACAACAACTTCTAGTCACTGCTAGGTACGTGGGACGTCTGACATTGGCCAGGGGAACATGGGCCATAAAAGTGACATTTGCATGTACCTTTCTTCAGAACTTCTCTGCCACCAGTTGAACCTCAGCTCTTTCTGCCATCCCTGTCATCAGATCTTCTAATTTAAAGATAAGTACCCTGTTGGGGGCATTTTTTCTGTTTCTCTTGGGTCACTGCATGCCTGTTTGACTTTGTCATACAGCAGAGGAATGTGCAGGTGCAGACATCAGATCCCCCATAAGGGCGCCCACAAGCTCTACCATTTCTTCTTAGGGCCTTTACTAAACCATCAAACTTACACGTTCTGTCAGGCTTTTGTACCTAAGGCACTCTACAGTCATCTACACACCCTTAATATTTACCTAGAAAACCAGTGTCTTCTAAACACTTGACACTAGCGATGGAGGGCCCGTCTGGTGAGAGTGTAAAGCCACCTAAAAAAGAAAGCCAAAGTTTTCAAGCCTGAACCTGCTGCTGCACCTCCTCCACCTGACATCCCTCCTGTGGCTATTAGTTTGGAGGAATGTTTGGAATCTGCTGAAACAGGTATAGTGAGTACCATTTGGGAGGCCGCAGAGCCTAGGATGGAAAGCATGTCCATGGATGTCTTGCAGATGTTGGCTGCCAGTGATGAGGGGGAACCTAGGCTCCTTACGGTTGTTCATACAGGCTGTTCCTCTGCTTCCAAACAAACAGGATCTAGGCCTGCCTTAACTCCTACGCCTTTTTTAAATAGAAGCAAAAGACTAAATATGCTTCCCCTCCTGCAGAAAGCCAACCAGTCTAGAAGGCCTTTTCCCAGAGCCTGTTTAATACTTTTATGGCCCTAAGGCCTGCTATATGCCTGCTTCTTCACCTGCTCCCCCTCCTGTCCTTAGTCCCAGACCTCAGGTTGATGACGGTATCTAACCTGAAGCTGAGAATTCCTCAGACTCCTGTTTGGAGGATTCTGTTTCCTATGCATCTCAGATGCCTTCCCCTCTTGGGTATGCTTCCCCAGAGGACTCTACTGAGGCACTCTTAAAAAGATACTATGAGCTCTTGTAGATGAACACTCCTACTCCTTCTGCCACTTCTCCAGTTTTACCATGCTTTCAATGCAGTGTCTGTGAATCCAGATTCCCAACCACCTACGCCATGAAGATCTGACAGATTCTATAAAGTCCTGAAGGGGCTGAATTCATGATTAAATGCCCTGCTGCAGACCCTGGCATTGTCTCAGTCTCTGCAGATAAACCATCCAGATTGCTTCCCTCCACCTCTCTCCTTCCCACAGACAAGGACAGTAAGACAATGGAGCACACTGGTAAAAAACTTTACACATCTGCTACTTTGGCCTTTAGGACAGTAAATTACCAGGCATGTGTGTCCAAGTATGCCCTAGCATTTTTGCTGAGGTCACAATTGTTTTTGGCTGACCCCCCTGACTCTCCTGCCAAGGCTCAAATATCTAACCTCATCTCATTGTCTTCTCAAGTCACCATTCAATTAGATGCAGCTATGATGCTGCAGAAGCCTCTGCCAGACCTCTAGCTTCTGCCTCAGTCCTTAGAAGATGCTCATGGTTAAGACTACAACCCTTACCAGGTAATATTAGGGCCAAACCCCTGGACACTCCTTTGGATAACTTTGCCTTTTTGGGAGTTTAAAGTGGCTGAGCTATTCAAGACCCTTCAACAAAAGGTTAAGGAACTCCAGGACCGCAAACACTTGATGTGAAGTTGTTCTATCTCTCCGTACATTCTTACTGATGGGTTCGGAGCTGATCCTTGGCTCTGACTCGGCCAACTGCAAAAGCTTGAGGTCTTCAACTAGCCCGAGGCCCACTCTCTATCCCATGATGCACTTTGTGCTTCCCTCATATCTCGTTCGCCACTGTAACAGATCAGGAGTGCTTCGACAGCTCTGGCCAGTAAAAATTTGATATTTCACTTAAAAGTGATAGTTTTGCTCGAGAGTGTTTTGTAGTTAGATAACTTTTCCTTATCTTGTTACCATAGTTAGCATTAAAATTTAGTGTGTGTGTGTTTTGCTAGTTGTTGGTGGCCGTGTTTTCTTAGGCTGTTTTTTTCTTCTTACCTCCATCAGTGTAACAACTCGTTTAAGTTAGAGGGTTGTTTGAATTTCTTTCTCCCTTCCCTAGAATGTGTTAAGGCTAGTTGAGCCTAAGCCCAAGTTTTAGGGCAGTAGTTATTCTTCGTACTGTGTGTGTGTTTGCATATATTGTAGAAGTTAGGGCCCTGTTCTTTTATTAGGGCTATATTCTATAGTACTGTGTGTTTCCTTTAGTAGTTGGTGCATATAGTGTGTTCTATACCTTTATTAAACTGCTGTATGGTAATTCAAGCTAGATATTTATAGTTTCTGCCATGTCTCAGCAAGAGAAAGCTAAATTTGGATTTAAAAAATGTCCTAAATGTGGACAAAAAATGTCAATAACAGATGGTCGCACAGAATGTGTTTATTGTTTAGGTGAAGTTCACCTACAGGAGAACTGTGCTATCTGTCATTCATTTAGCTCTCATGTTCTTCATGAATGTAAGAGTAAACTGATAGCCAGGAGATTACTGAAGTCTTCCTTTCAGTAATCATTGGATAAGGACAAATCACCGGACAAGACATCCAAATCTTCAAAGACTTTGTCTTCTAAGTCTTCTTCTGGGTCGGAGCCAAAAAAAAGGATTCATTGACCTTAAAACCGATTGGGACTCCTACCTCGGCTCCACTGCTTTCAGAACCGGAGGTTGTTACTGTTTGTAGGAGCCGGTCTCCGATATTGGACCCGGTATCTCCTACTTTAAAGTCCCCAATCCTTCAGTCAGTGGTCTCTTCCATAGCCTCTTCCCGGTCCTCAAGACTCTCTGATAAAGATGTGGATCATGTGATGCAGAGGCTTCTGCAGACACTGGCACTGGCCAAACTTTTATCAGGGCTGATCCCTGGGACTTCGGAACTGACAAAATCCCCCCCCCCCCCTACTGTCCTCTGTTTCTCCTGCAATTCATCTCGAAGTTTTGGAGCCGGAGTGCTTGGAGCTGATGATTGTGGAGGCTTCGGGCCCGATGGCTACTTCAGGCTTGTCTGTCCTGACAACCCTGACATCTTCGGTGCTGACCAAGGGGTATAGGAGCTGATATTCGCTGGTCGGGTCTGGGGAGGATAGTCGCACTGATTTTTTTTCGGTTCCGACTTTGCCTCTCGGGGCCTCGGCTCCAATCTCGGGTTCGGAGTACTCTGTTCTGGCACCGAGGGAATCTTCCATATCTTTGGATCTGGGGGTTTCTTCCCATTGGGACCGAGGTGTCTTCAGTGCTATGAGGAGGGTGTTGTCCCCACCGACAACCATGCCATCAGAACCAATAGCTCCTCCCCTCAGAGCACCGGTGTATATCTCTACCACATAAAAATGGACAGGCCATCCAGAGTTCATCTGCGCTGCTGGCTGGGAGCCAGTCTTTATCAATTTCGGGCTCTGCCCTTTGGTATCACTACAGCCCCCAGAGTGTTCACCAAATGCATGGCAGTAGTCACTGCTCATCTGAGACATTTGGGATTCCAGGCATTTTCATACCTAGGTGACTGGTTCCTCACTGCCACCACCAAACATCAACTCATACAAACAAGGGACACAACTTTGAACCTCTGCAGTCAGTTGGGGATTACTATAAATTCAGGAAAATTTGCCTTGTTGCCATCACAACATACTGTTTTTATAGGAGCAGAGCTAAATACCATCACTATGAACCTAAACCTTCCTCCAGAAAGAGTTTGTGTTCTACGAAATCAGGTTCTGGACCTGCTTCTGAGAGAAAAAGCCCCTGTGTCAATGGTACTCAAATTGCTAGGGACAATGGCGGCAGCGATCATTGTGATTCCTTTGGGTCGGATGCATATGCATGTACTACAGTGGCTCCTGTTCATGCAATGGTCCTTTCAAGAACTTCCAATGTCACACAAAATTCTGATAGCGAATTCCTGCAAGAAGGACCTTCAGTGGTGGCTGACATCTCACCAAGTAACTCTAGGTTGCCCCTTTGTTCTACCCACTCCTGTAGCTACGATGACCACGGATGCCTCCCTGATGGGGGAGCCATTATCAGGGAAGAACAGCCCATGGCATGTGGAACAGATACGAGGCTCACCTGCATATCAGTGTTCTGGAGATGAGAGCCCTTCTTCTAGCATTGCAGTTCTTTCAAGACTATCTTCCTCTGGGAACTATTGCAATTCAGACAGACACTATGTCAGTGGTCTGGCACATAAACAAACAAGGGGGAACCAGATCTTACCCCCTGTGTCAAGAGGCCCTGAGAGTATGGTAATGGGCAACTTCCACCCAGTGCTTTCTGATAGCAACGGACATCTCGGGGAGATCCAATGTGATAGCAGACAAGCTGAGCAGGTCGATTCTACTGCCTCACAAGTGGTCCCCTAAAAAAAGAAGTAGTGGAAAGGATATTCTGCAGATGGGGCCAGCCTTGCTGCGATCTCTTTGCAACTCCAACAAACATGAAATGTAGCAGCTATTTTGCCCTAATTCCCCCTCTGGGGGATGCTCCAATGGATGCACTTCTACACAATTGGCCCCTGGGTCTCCTGCATGCCTTCCCTCCCTTTCTTTTGATACCCAAAGTTTTACAGAAAGCCAAGGCTCTGGAAAGGACCATCATTCTAATAGCCCCTTAATGGCCTCGTCAAATTTAGTTCCCCTTCCTCCAGCCTCATCTATTGGAAGAACCTTGGATTCTGGACCCAGTACCGGATCTCCTGACTCATTCGTCAGGGGTTCACCACCCTTCTCTTCATTCCCTCAAATTGACAGCTTGGCTGCTCCAATTCCAAACATAGCCAGGATTCACAGTCTGTCCGCTGCAGCTCAATATATTTTAACATCCTCTCATAAATCGTCTACCAGGAAGTTATATCTTAGTAAATGGAAGAGATTTTCTATATGGGCAGTTCAGAACAGTATTGATCCATACCTGGCTTCAATTTCATCCATTCTGGAGTTTTTGACTAAATTTTTTAATGAAAAGGCAGCAGCAGTAACTGTTAGAGTTCAATTGGCAGTGATTGCTAACTTTCATCTAGATGAGCAGGGGTCTAATATTATGTCACATAGACTCTCCAAAGCCTTTCTCAAGGGTACTGTCCATTTGAGACCACCCATCAAAGCTCCATTTATGCCACAGAACCTAAATTTTGTTCTTTCCTGTATAATCCTGCCCCCCTTTGAACCAGCCACATCTTGTGACTTGAAATACCTATCATGGAAATACATATTTTTAATAGCTATTACTTCTGCTTGGAGGGTTTCAGAGTTACAGACCTTGTCCATTAAACCTCCTTATTTGATTTTCCATGACAGAGTCTCACTCAGGGCAAATTCTTCATTCTTACCTAAAGTTTGCTCAGAGACAAATCTCAACTAATCTATTGAATTGCCCATATTTTTCCCTGATTATACTAATGAAATGGAACATATGCTGCACAAACTTGATGTTCACAGACAACTCCAATTCTGTTTAGACAGGACCAAGCATGCCAGGAAAACAGATCAGCTCTTTGTTTCCTTTTCAGAGTCTAAAAAAGGCACTCTAGTGGCGAAAACCACTTTATCAAAATGGTTATCAGATTGTATATCCTTCACTTACAGTTCAGTGAATACACCGTTATAACAGAAAATAAAGGCCCACTCTACTAGAGCTGTATCTACTTCATTAGCCTTTACAGCTAAATTACCATTAGATACTATTTGTGCAGCAGCTACCTGGCCAAGGCCTCATACCTTCATCACTCATTTCAAAGTAGATAAGACCTCTAGGGACAGGGCTTCCTTTGGTTCCACTGTCTTGAAGAACATTCTTCGTGAGCCACCGGAGAAAGGTGGTGCTTGGGACGCTACCCATCAGTAAAAATGTACGGCGAGATAGAACAACTTCACATAAAGAAGTTATGTACTCACCATGACGTTCCATGTGAGTTGTTCATCTCGGCTTCATTCTTACATCCCACCCTCCAGCCCCCATCCAGGCTTCTTGAGGGCCGAGAATTTATTTATGTCATGGTGTTACTGTTTCTTATCTACTTTCCAATATTAGCATATTACTAGTAGCATGTAGCCTGTTGGCATTAAATAAGATCTGAGGGAAGCACTAGATGCATCATGGGATAAGGGAGTGGGCCTCGAGCTAGTTGAAGACCTCGAGCTTTTGCAGTTGGCCGAGTTGCTCCGAACCCATCAGTCAGAATGAAGGTGAGATGAACAACTCACATGTAACGTTACGGTGAGTACATAACTTCTTTTTTTGTCTCCCCTATACCCCAAATTTCATAGAAGCTACCTCACCAAAATCCAGTTCATTACGAAATGCTCTGCTCCATTCCCCCCATTCCAGAAGCAGAAAGAGCACCAGGAAGCAGCAGACTCCTTCCAAGCCTGCCCAGAAACCTCAGTTTCAAGACAGGGATTGCTGTCCATTCCCCTGTCCCTAACTCTCTCTCATTGTTTACCAGCTTGGTGAAGCATTACCACAGACAAGTGGATCTTGTCCATTATAGCAAACGGTTAATGTTATGTAGTCCTATCTTGCCGTAATTCTTGATGGATGGGTTTGGAGCTGATATTTGGCTCTAACTCGGCCTATACTAAAGCTCGAGAGCTTTTTACTGGCTTGAGGCTAGCCCCTATCCCATGGTGCCTCACGGCAATTCCCCAGATCTTGTTTGCCACGAAAGCTTCGAGGTTGTGTTTTACTCGCTCGTTGCCTAAGTAGAACAATTTTTTACTTTAGTCCTTTTCTACCACCTTTTTCTGTCATATATAGTTTCTTCTGTATTGTGCTTCTGTTTTTTGAAAGTGTTTCAACCCCTATTCCCCTCTTAGGACTGTATGGTCCATTTAAATTAGAGGGCCGTAGTGCCCATTAAATTAGTTAGCCTTTCATCCCTGTGTGTGTGTTAATGTCATTAAAAAAAAAAAAAAAAACTTCTTCCTTACACTTTTATTTTTTAGTCTTTAACTATGTCTAAAGATAAAGATAAGGATCATCGCCCTTCGGGCTTCAAAAAATGCGACAGGTGTGCACAGAAAATGTCTCTTACAGACAGCCACACCAGTTGCATATATTGTCTGGGCGAAGCCCATTTACAGGAACCTTGCACCTTCTGTCACGCTTTTAGTACAAGAGTGTTAAATGAAAGGAAGAGACAGCTTATTGATAGGGGTCTCATGACCAGTTCCTTCCAAGAACAGCTGGAACTTGGTCAGGCAGCTCCAAAATCTTCAAAGAGAAAATCATCGGCCCCGACTTCGGAGCCGACCAAAAAGACTAAAGTGTCGGAACCAAGGAGTTCCGGTTCTGACTCTGCTTCATCTTCTGTGCAGTCTATGCCATCGGTTCCAAGACCGTCTTCGGTACTGAAGGTTTTGCCTGACATCGAGACTATCTCCTATTTTGAGATCTCCTATTTTGGAGAGAAGGAGGTCTCCTTCAGTCTCCACCAGATCCTCCAGGACCCTATCGGATGAGGACATTGAGAGGGTGGTGAAGAGGTTGCTTTTGGATCCAGCTCTGGCTAGAAAATTGACCCCTCCAGACCCAAAGGTCTCTGAGCCGTCCCCCATACCCGATCACTGTTCCTCCTCCGACTGCTTCGCTCTCCAAGTCTGTTATTTCAGGTTTCTCTGTCTTCGACCCTTCGACTCCAGAGATTCAGCCTGTTTCCTCAGAGCCAATTACTCTATCCTCGATGGCTCAGTCTGGAGCCGAGGGTTCTGGGAGCCGATACTCTTGTGTCGACTCTGAGGGGTACAGTCACCCTGGGTTCTTTTTGGAACCGACCTTCCCTCTCGGAGCCTTGGCTTGACTCAGCTCGGCTCCCACTTATGCTTTGGAGCCGTTCCCTCTTGCTAGGAGTCGACCATCCGCCCCCTCGGAGCGGAGGTCTTTTTCGGAGGGGGGGGGGGCTTTTGAAGCTATAGAGAAGGGTTTATCCTCTGCCAAAGCCATTCCTTTGGAACCAGTGTCCCATCAGCAGCAGGCAGCAACCTCTTCCCCCCCTGCCACCCCCACAGTGTAGAGGACCAGAGGCCCAAGTAGCCCCATTGGAGGCTTCCCCTCTTCCGAGACCTCCCCAGATTATCCCACTGGAGAGCTCCCTCAGAAGAGGTTATGTAAGAGGAACCATGTCGACTCCCCTGAGTCTGTCACATCAGACACTGATTTAGAGGAATCAGAATGGTCCCCTATATCTCCCTATGAGGATATCTCCTTCTCTAACATCCTAGAAATCCTTAGACAGAGGGGTGATTGGAAGACCTCTAACCCTACTGGGGATAAATCAGTGTATCTTGAGGCCTTTGGCTACCGACCTTCCACCTCTTGGGTACACCACCTTATGACCAACTTTTGGGGGTCATTTTGCATAAAGTATGGACCTCTCCAGATTCAGTGGAAGCCATCCCAAGGAGGCCAAACAAATTTATGACAGCACCTGAGGACAAGTCTTTCCTTAGCAAGGGAGTTCCAGTTGATGCTATGGTGGTAGCAGCGGCCACTGAGAAGGAATTATCTGAGACGTCTTCTAATATCCATCCTCCTAACAAGGAGTCCAGGACGATATATAGGTACGGGAAGCGTACTTCTTCTTCAGCGGCATTTACACTATGATCGCTGAATTACCTGACTCATTTCACTCATCTGCAGAGGGATCTCCTGAAAGAGTTAGGAGATACCCTCCAGGGTTCAGTAGCTCCAGGTTCCATGGACAAGGTTTCCGTGCAGCTCTCCACCCTTACTTCCATAGCTAACTCCTCTGTGCAGTCTATGCCATTGGTTCCGATGGAGCGAGCAGGGCATCCGCAGCAGGAATAGCCCTCAGGAGACATTTGTGGATGCAGCTTTGTATTTTTACAGAATCCTTCAAGTCTTTCTTCACTAATGTTCCCTTTGATGGTTCATCACTTTTTGGACCCCAAGTAAAAGAGACTTTGACTAGGTGCGAGTAGGAAGGAAAACCTTATCTGTTGTTGGAGTCCATTTCTCTCTCCCGTCCAGACCCTATCCCAAGGATAATACAGGAGGGAAAATGTGGTTCCGCAAATCCCAAAAAGGTTTTCCTCAGGCACAAGGTCAACCCTCCCCCAGGGGCAGAGGGGGAGGATATAATGGAAGACGCCACCCTCGCAGCAGAGGAGGTCTGCAACATCAGGGAGACAGAGAAGCTTTCTCTGCTTTTCCCTTCCATCGACCCTGAGGGGTTGCCCGACTGTCCGTCTCTGGAGGCAGTCAGGGGTCGTATATCGCTGTACCCAAGCGCCTGGCTATCACTCAAGATCATTGGGTACACACAGTAATATCTAGAGGTTACCCGATTCCCTTTATTTCCGAACCCTCAACAAACCATTCTCTTCCAGATGTACCACCCATCCCACTAGACCATGCAATATCAGAGGTCATCTCATTGCTACAAAAAAAGAGTCATCCAAGAAGTCCCCACAGAGCAAGTAGTATCCGGAACTTACTCTCGATTCTTTTTAGTTCCAAAAAAGACAGGGGACTGGATATCATTTCTAGATCTCAGCAGGCTCAACAAGCATGTAAGAAAATCAAAGTTCCAAATGGTCACTCTGCAGTCGATATTTCCCTTTATCGGGAAAGACAACTGGATGTGCTCAGTCGATCTCCAGGATGCATACTACCACATCAAAATGGACCGGCGCTCCAGGAGACACGTACGCTTCCGGCTGGGAGCCAGCCATTTTTCAGTTCAGAACACTGCCCTTTAGCCTCACTACAGCCCCCAGAGTGTTTACCAAATGCATGGCAGTGGTAACGGCTCACCTGAGACGTCAAGGATTCCAGGTGTTTCCTTACCTAGACGTCTAGCTCCTCACTGCTATCACCAAGCATCAACTCATAAGGACCAGGGATGAGACTCTATCCTTGTGTTCCAGCCTAGGCATCACTGTCAACTTACAAAAGTCAGTCTTATCTCCCTTGCGGCATATTGTATATCTAGGCTCAGAAGTAGACACAACCACCATGTCAGTAAAGCTAACACAGGAAAGAGTGGAATCTCTACGCAGTCAGATCTGATCCGATCCTTATTAAACAAACAGAGTCCAGGCCAGAGTAGTACTTCAAGTCCTAGGGACTATGGCTTCTGCCATTTTATTAGTTCCTCTTGCTCGTCTACATATGAGGATTCTCCAGTGGATGCTGTTTGCACAATGGTCGATGCAAGACCTTCAATTATCTCACAAGGTATTAAAAACAAATGCATGCAAAAGGGATCTGACATGGTGATTACACATGAAACAACTTGTCATATGTCGTCCACTTGTTCCTCCCCAAGAGAAAGCAGTTTTGACCATGGACACTTCCCAGATAGGGTGGAGGGGGCATTATCTGGGAAAGACAGTCCAAGGTACTTGGCAAAACCATGAGAACCACTTACACATCAATGTTCTGGAGATGAGAGCGGTGCTGTATGCGTTGCAAGCACTTCACAGCTGTCTTCCTACTGGAATGATTGCGATTCAGTCAGACAACATGTCTGTTGTGTGGTACATAAACAAACAAGGGGGAACCAAGTCTTACCCGCTTTGCAGAGAGACCTTAAGAGTTTGGAAATTTGTGATGGATACTTAACACTTCCTGATAGCAACGCATATCCCGGGGAAATCCACCGTAATAGTGGACAAACTCAGCTGAGCAATTCTGATGCCTCACGAGTGGTCCCTGAATCCAATGGTTGCGAAAGAGATCTTTCACAAATGGGGCCAGCCTTGCTGCGATCTATTTGCTACTCACCTGAACACCAAATGCAGCAGCTACTTTGCCCTCATTCCCCATCCAGGGATGTCACCCAGGGATGCTCTAGTTCACGATTGGCACCCGGGACTTCTCTATGCCTTTCCTCCCTTTCCACTCATACCCAAAGTAATACAGAAAGCAAGACAGTTGAGTTCCTTAATCCTCATTGCTCCTTACCGGCCTCGACAAGTTTGGTTTCCTTTCCTGTGGCCCTACTTTTTGGTGGAACCATGGATTCTGGATCCATCTCCTGATCTCCTGATGCATCAATCGGGACAGTACCACTCCTCCATCCACACCCTCAAATTGACAGCATGGCTGCTCCAATTCCACATATAGCCAGGTGCATTCCCTTATCTCCAACAGTTAAACACATCCTAATTTCATCCCATAAACCTTCCACTCATAAACTATATTCTAGCAAATGGAAAAGGTTTTCCCTTTGGGCTACAAACTGGGGCTTAGATCCATATACAGCTCCTTTAGAATCCATTTTATCCTTCCTAACAACAATTTTTCATGAAGGAGTGGCAGCCGCTACAGTTAGAGTTCAGTTAGCTGCCATTTCCAATTTCCATTTTGGTTTCATGGGAAATCCATTCATGCAACACTCCCTTTGTAAAACCTTTTTAAAAGGAGTTCTTCTTCTTAGGCCCCCAATAAAACAACCTTTAGAAACCTGGGACTTAAATTAAGTCCTCTCATCTTTGATGTCTGCACCCTTTGAACCATCCTCGTCATCAGATGTAAAATTGTTATCATGAAAAACCCTGTTCTTGGTAGCTATAACATTGGCAAGGAGAGTCTCTGAAGTTCAAGCCCTAACTATTCGATCTCCTTGCATTGTCTTTCACAAGGATAGAGTATCTCTTAGGACAAACCCTTCCTTTCTCCTTAAGGTATGCTCAGAACACAACCTGAATACTACCATTGAGCTACCTGTGTATTTTTCCAAACCAGTCTAATAACTCAGAGTATAGACTTCACCAGCTAGATGTCCACAGGATACTCAGATTCTATATACACAGGACCAAAGAAGTCAGGAAATCTGATCAACTTTTTGTTTCCTTTTCTGACAAAAGAAAAGGCTTACCTGTTTCAAAAATTACTCTTTCAAAATGGCTTTCAGATTGCATATCCTTTGCTTATCAACAAGCTGGTAGACAATTACCGTTAAAAGCTAAAGGTCACACTACTAGGGCTGTAGGTACTTCATGCGCCTTTAGATCTAGGCTACCAGTTGATACTATTTGTGCAGTAGCTACTTGGGCAAGACCACATACATTTGTCACTCACTACAAATTGGATTTGGCCTCCCGGGACAGGTCATCCTTTGGGTCCACTGTGCTGAAGAGTCTCTTTGCTTGAGCCACCCAGGATAAAGGTGCTATGGACACTGTCCCATCAGCAAGAATTATGGTGAGATAGGACTACATAACATAAAGAAGTTATGTACTTACCATAACGTTCCATGTTTGTAGTCCATCTCGCCTATATTCTTGCGTCCCTCACTCCAACCCCATCCCATTTCTGGGGGATCTAGTGGACCTTTTTTTGGGGGCAGCCTGACTTTGCTCTTTATTGTCCACCTGGAATGAATTACGTTTCTAATCCCTTCCTGTGTTTTATAACTTCTTTCTTATTATTATTACCTGATAGGTATTTATTACTTTCTTGCAAACTAGATCTGGGGAATTGTGGTAAGGCACCATGGGATAGGGGCTAGCCTCGAGCCAGTAAAAAGCTCTCGAGCTTTTGTAGGCTGAGTTGGAGGCAAATATCGGCTCCGAACCCATCCAGCAAGAATATAAGCGAGATGGACTACAAACATGGAACGTTATGGTAAGTACATAACTTCTTTTTTAATTGACCCGGATCATCCCTCCTTCTTGGAAAGGTATCCCACAGCCTCCCAAAGACCAGCTTCCCCTGTTTTAGCCAGTCATAGACTCCCTCCTTTCTCAAGGAACCATACGTCCCATTCCCATGGCAGAAAAGGGAAAGAGATTTTACTCCAGACGTCCTAGTACCAAGGAAGGATGGACCATGGAGACCTATCCTGGATCTCTTCCACCTCAACCTGTCTTACAAGTACCCACCTTCCGTATGCTTAATCTATAAATCCTTTTTCCTTTGGTAATGCCTCAGGGATTTCTAGTCACCTTGGATATAAAGGATGCCTACCTACACATCCCTATAAGGCCCAACTACAGAAAATACTTAAGTTTTTCTGTGGGTGCCTCACATTTTCAGTTCTCTTCCTTGCCCTTTGAACTCTCTACAGCTCCAAGGGTATTCATCAAGTGTCTGGCTCCAGTTATTGCTTATTGCAGGGTCCAAGGGATTCAAATATTTCCATACCTGGACGACCTCCTGATACAGGCAGAATGTTCCACAACCCTTCACCACCAAACTGCACAAAGTTACCTCAGTCCTACATGCACTGGGATTCAGCATCAGTTAACCCAAGTCCAACCTGAGTCCCTCCCAGGACCAAGTTTTCCTGCAGTGCAGAATAAGGACAGTTGCCATGAGAGCATTCCTTCCACCCCAAAAGGTGGACAACCTAAAGCAGTACCTGTCCTCTGTCCTCCACACCACTGCTATGACAACCAGACATTAACTCGGGTTACTGGGTCATATAGTTTCCACTATCCCAATGCTGCCATTTTGGCAAGACTCCACATGAGAAAATTGCAGTGGTACCTGAGGTCAATATGGACCCAACATTCACACCCCTTGGACTCCCAACATTCCTTCCTTCCCTGCCTGAGAAAGGAGATCCTCTCTCTGGTGGTTGGAGCAAATCACAGTCAATCCGGGACTCCTCTTACAACCCCCTTCCTCCAGTTCAGGAGATGTACACAGATTCCTCAGATCTGGGCTGGGGAGCTGTTTTACGCAGCCTGAGAGTGCAGGGTATCTGGTCAGACACCTTCACACGGGAGCACATTGACATCAGAGAAATGAGAGCAATTTTATTCACCTTGAGAGTGTTTCTACATATCCTAAAACAAGGACCCCTGAAATTGTTCACAGACAACACTATAGTTTTGTGGTATGTGAACAAACAGGGGGGAAGGAAATCCTACTTGCTATGCCGACTTGGACTCCAAGCCTGAGAACTGGTGGCCCAGCAAGGAGTCTCCCTGCAGGCAGTTTATATCCCTTCAGCACAGAACACTCAGGCAGATGCCCTGAGCAGGTCCATGTCGTAGTCCCACGACTGGATGCTTCACAGGGATGTGTTCCTGGACATTGTTCACAAGTTGGGTACACCACAAATAGATATGTTTGCCTTCCATCTGAACAGACAACTACCACTGTTTTGCACCAGGGTTCCCAGCCCCGTAGCGAGGACAATGGACACCTTTTCAATCTTTTGGAAGGGGATGTTTCTCTATGCACCCCCCTCCTTTCCCACTCCTTCAAAAAGTCCTGCTGAAAATCCAGTGAGACAAACCAAAAATCTTGTTGGTGACCCCCTCTTTGCTAAGACAGCATTGATTCCCCCTTCTGCATTTAGCCAGGGGCAATCATCACAATTTCCCTCACAGAGTAGACCTTTTCACACAGGACAAGGGATCCCTAATCCATCTTCACCTGAAATCTCTGAACCTAACCCTGTGGGTGATAGAATCTTGATCCCTTACAGACACCTTTACACTGACGATGTGCTAACAGTCCTGCAGGAAGCCAGGAAACCGAATGCTAGGAGCGCTTATTTGTCCAAATAGAAAAGGTCCTCCATGTGGTGTCTACAGAGACAACTGAACTCACTTCAAGGAGAGGGCCCCCTTAGTGCTGTCCTATCTGTGTGAAGTCTTGCAAGCAGGGCTGGCACATTTCTCTGTTAAAGCCCACCTTGCTGCTATTTCAGGTTGTCTGCTTCTTGACCCTCCTCTTGCAATCCCGTCTTCCTGCAAAGTTATTCCTCAAGGGAGCATTGCTTCTCAGGCCCCCCAGGAGGCCAGTTCCACCTCCATAGGTCCTGAACTATGTTTTAGAGAAGCTCACGGTTGCTCCCTTTGAACCAGCAGCCAAAGCATCGCCTGAAGCACTGTACTTGGAAGACTGTGCTCCTTATGGCCCTGACATCAGCCCGAAGAGTGTCAGAGATCCAGGCCCTCGTGGCAACTCCTCCCTTTCTCCTCTTCCACAAGGATAGAGTGACTCTGAGGACCAATCATGCCTTTGTCCCCAAGATGGTCAGTGAACTGTCCTTAAACCAAGGTATTCACCTGTAGCAAGAAAATAAAAACTTTTAATTGTTAAGACTTAAAATGAGACGTAAAGCAATAAAACAAAGCCCTTGTTGATTTGTATATGATAAGCGCTTTCGGCTAAAGGCCTCCCTCAGATCATAAAGAATCAGGTTCCACAGGGCTAAGGTAAATGAATGAAACACCAATCATGTGGCTAAATCCAAGCCAACACCTTTTTTCAAAGCAAGAAGTTCACAGCCAATCAGAGTACTTGAAGGAAACAGACCTCCAAGTTGTCAAGTAAAGACAATTTCCTTGAAGAAACAGCACATACCAGGCTAAGGCAGCCTTGTCAACACTAATCAATGCTGATGTTACTTCAGTTCTTTCTTCCCCAGTAAATACTTTGGGTTTATGTAACTACTTAGGGATTGTATACATAACATCAGTCCTTTTAAAATGAAACAACAAAAAATGTAGTTGTTCTAATTCCATTGCTGAGACAGTCATTAATTAATTTCTCTTGGTTCAAGACATAGTGGAAATTGACGTTTTGTGCTGATAAAAACAAACTCTGTAGAATTACTGGTTCAGCATCTGGTATTCACAGGTGGTTTCCCATCCAAGTATTAACCAGGCTCAACCCTGCTTAGCTTCCGAGACCAGACAAGATTGGGCGCATTCAAGGTGGTATGGCCGTACAAGCAAAATCTGCTTCTTTGTGAAATAGATACATACCAAGCTAGAACAGAACATCGGTCCGTGTTGCTATTCCATTGTTCATTTTTTTATTATTAGTGGCAAAGCACATATAGAGGTCATAGGTTCATAGGTGTGTACTAGGCTAATGGCCCTGGAACAACGACTATGACTTCAAACAAGAATCGTGTAAACCTGTTGAGATGTTTGGGAGAAGGGGATATAGTAAAGAGATGATTGATAAAAGCTGTAAAAATTTTTTAAAAGAAATGATAGAAGGGGAAGTAGTAATGTAAATAAGCCAATTACTACTTCTCTGTATAATAGGGACAAAGAACAGACTGGTACCATCTATTTTGTAACTACATATAGCTGTTTTAGCTTTGAGATGGTACAGCAGGTGAAGTATTACTGGGAATATCTCTGTTCCCTGAGAAATGTGGCTGAATGGCTGAAGGAAAAACCGGGGATTTCCTTTAGAAAAGGCAAAAATATTCAGAATTTTATACTGAGGAGTAAATTCACTATGCCCCCCATGAATTTAGAACATAGAGTAATATTAAGTGGGACTTCAATTTGTGGTAAATGTAAGGCATGTAAATTTGTGGTTAAGAATTTCCCACAAATTAATAATATATTCTTTAATACATGGGATCATTTTACATGTAATACTGAGGGCGTTATTTACGCCCTCCAATGCCCTTGTAACCAATTTTATATTGGGGAGACAAAGAGGTCATTTAAAGTAATATTAATGGAGCATGCAAGGGATATCAGCAATAATAAAGAAAGCTCTGTAGCAATGCATTTTAAGAAATTCCATCAAGGCAGTAATGAGGGGCTAAAAGGAACTGTCTTAGAGAAAATTAATGTATCCCAATTTGATGCAAATAATTTTAAAAAACAGTTATTATTTAAAGAATCTGTTTATATCTTAAAATTTGGTACTTTATACCCTTATTAGCTGAATGAAGAATTGAATTGGAGAGTATTAATTTAGCCTTTTAATTGCTCTATTTCATTGTTTAATTTTTTTAATTGTATAATTAATGAATTGATTGCTGCTAATATTTAAAGCACGTGTTTCTAAGGTTCTTTACTCCTTGAAGGCTACATCAGAAGATTTGAGGGAAAGAGCTTATTTTATTAAAGTTTTTGGATTACTGACTGGTTGCATTTTATTAATGGCCCTGTAGCCTTTGCAAGCCTAGCCCATAGGATTACCCTGGCATCGTGCTACCTGACCTTAGTTCCTAGTGCCTTTGTTGAGTAGAGCCACTGGAATGATCCCTGGGGTGAATTTTCTATTTCCCATCCACTCATCAAGATTTCTCTTGAAGAGGGCCAGTGAGGTGCTCTGTTTGACATGTATGGGAAGTCTGTTCCATATCATGGTCAGTCTCTGGGTTATGAACCTGTCCCTCCAGCACATTCTGTTGATTGTGGTAATGAGGTTGAGGTCTCTGGAGCGTGTGATGTGGAGGGATTGGGATTTCTTTAAATGTAGCATTTCTAGCAGAGCTGGGTCAGACATGGCTTTGTAAGTCAAGCAGAGATCACCTCTAAGTAGGCGATGAGGCAGAGAATAGTTGGAGTTTTTTGTGTCCATATAGGACAAGTGTTTAAGGCCTAGGATCCTCTTTGTGAGGTACTTTTGCGGACTCTCCAATTGTTGCAGGTGTCTAGTGAGGTACATGACAAATGGGGCATTGTACTCGATGACTGGCCTAATGTGGGAAGAGTAGAGGGAGACATTGACCTTTCTTTCTGGATGCAAAACCCTTAGTAATGAGAATTGCCACGTAGAAGGACTTTCTGACCACAGTGGCAATGTGGTGATCAAAAGAGAGGTTGCTGTCAACCTGTGTTCCCAGATCTCTTATAACACCTTCTGTGTTCAGTGGACTACCATTGATGTGGTAATTCATGGAAACTGTTTTTTTCCCAAAGGGGATGACGACAAATTTTTTGGCATTGATCTTAAGGCCATGGTTCTGACACCAGTCGTTGGTCAGTGATGCCTTTCTGTAGAATGTCAACATCACTTGGGGAGTTAATAATAGCTCCCTACTTGCAGTCATCTGTGAACTTTGTCAATCAGTGTCCCTTCGTGTTGGCCTGGACTTCAGAGAAGTAGATACCAAACAGGAGAGGACCCAGGACTGAACCCTGTGGGACTCCACTCGTGACTGGTTGTCAGTCTGACTTGGAGTCAGCTACTTTCATGCTGTGGGTTCAATCTGTGAGCCAGTTTGCAACCCACGTACTGATATAGGGGTTGATGCCTAGCGTAGTGAGTTTTTCTATGATTCCTGAGTGGGGAATGGTATCAAAGGCCTTGGTCAGATCAAGGTAGGCTGTATGAACCACCTTGCCTTCATCCACAGCTCTGGTGACTGACTCAAAGAAGTCAACCAAGTTGAGCAGGCATGATTTACCCTTCACAAAACCAAACTGTGTGGGATCCAGAGTTTGGAGATTCCTTGTATCTTTGTTTATTAGGTCCATGATGATGCGTTCCATAGCTTTGCATATCAGACTCGTCAGGCTAATGGGGTGATAGTTCCCAGGGTCTGTAGTTGCTCCTGTTTTGTGGAGAGGAATGACTGTAGCAGTGCACCTGTGGTGAGGCTGTGGTTGAAGATGGCACACAGGTGAGGTGCCAGTTTACTCTGTAATTCATGTAGAACACAGCCAGGGATATACTGTCAGGTCCCATAGAAACTGTATTCTTGGCCTTGGACAGTGCTGTTTTAACCTGTGCAGCAGTAATACTGGGTGTCTGGTAATCTACTGGTATTGTGATTGGTCCTTTGTGAAGGGGAGGGGTAAGACGGATAAAGTTGGCACTGAATCTGTTGGCCAGTATATTGGCAGTATCTGTTGGCTCAGTATAGGAGGTACCATTTTGCAGTAGGTCAGAGCAAATCTGGGTATTACAGTGGAGATTCTTTACATAACTATAGAAGGCCTTGTGGTTGTCTTTATTATCTGATGCAATTCTGTTTTCTTAGCTAGCTTTAGAGAATTTGATGCGGGATCTTAACGTTTTGTTGAGGCTGATAAGGGAGTTTTTCCAGTCTTGGAACTTCACCTTATTCTGCATCAGATTCCTCCTTCTGTTGTAGAGTTTGTTTATGGCAGGGGACCACCAGATTGGCTTCCTTTTTTTGGAGGAGAGCGTATTTGTTCTATTGGGTATGGTGAGATCCATGCATTTGTGTACGTGTTCGTACATTGCATTGGTGTATGATTTGACGGTCATGCAACTATTCTCCATTTGCATGGGTGCCATGAAGTTAGCCACCTCTGTTTTTAGAAGCCCAAAGTTAGCTTTGGAAAAGTTTTCATGGTGGTTACCTTTGTGGGGGGGGGGGGGGGGTTAATTTTCAAGGTGATTAGTTTGTGGTCGGATCTAACCAAGGAGGAGTTGACTATTGGTGTAGAGCAATGGTCGCTCATGATAGTAATGATCAGGTCAAGGATGTTGCTACCTCTAGTGGGGGTATGAACGAGCTGGTCCAGGGCATTAGAATTAATGAATTCCAGGAAACGTTGGGCAAATGTATTGTTACATGAGTAGTTTTTCTAGTTAATGGAGGGGTAGTTGAAGTCGCACAGTATGAGAGTGTTAGGTTGGACCCTAATATTCTCCAGGGTGCTTAGAAACGTGGAGTGTGAGTCTTGGGACATGGTTGGGGACCTATAGCAGATTACGACCTGAATCGCTGTCTTACCCAGTGTTAGCTACACCTGAAGTATCTCTGCCCTCTTGGTGAGAACTTCCCAAACGGCATAATTGTTCAAAATCCATTACATAAAGACAAATGTGCAGTCACTAGTTGTTTATCTCAACATAGACTTTCTGTGCCACGAACTATCTTTCAACTACTAAAGGAACGTAAAGAATACCCATGTCAAGGAAGTGATTTTCTTTGCTCCTCAGTGCTTAATACTTCACTTATCTCTGTATAACATCCTTATGTTGAAAATTATTTTCTTTGAGATTAAGGTAAACTTCACATTCCTTTGCTGGTAGACCAACTACAGAGTCCTTTGTGCACTTGTCAACATATGGATATACACCTTGCCTTTAAAATCGGTTTAAGTGGTACAATTGCATTCAGTCCCGGAGGGCGATCTGCTCGGAGATTGATAATCCAGTTCACCTCACATATTTCAGTCCTATTGCTTATGTCTCCACCTCTAGGGCCTTCAAAGACACTATCAACAACTAGGCTGGCTAGAAACAACTAGGCTGGCTAGAATTTCAAAACTACCTTATAATTCCTCAACTCACTATAGCCCACAACATTTTATACCTACCTGACAACACCCCAATACTCACTCAACTTCTAATCCCTTACAACAATCTCAACTCACTTCGCTCCTCTTGTAAACTCATGACAAAATCTATAAAGGCAAACAACACAGCAGGTGTTTCTTTATTCACTAACACAATAGGTAAAAGCTGGAATCTCCTACCTAGTGACATAACTCTGACCACATCCCTGCCACTTTTCAAACAAAACTTAAACAATACTTCCAAAATCATTGGCTGTGCTCCTGCAATACACCTGGCTAACCATTTTCTCTGTCTCCCCTCCTCTCTTTTCTTCTCTACCCTCCTCAGTTTTGTTTCTTTCACTGTTTTGAGATCAAGTATGTACTTTTTGTACAATTGTGTATATTTAATGAACTGCTTATAGTAAAAGTGTTCCTTTTAAATTTTCTTTCCTTTTTTTGTAAGATCTGATCTTAGCTGTTAACTTAAAATAGTAAATTTTATTATGTAATGTACTTAGTATATAGTGGAGCTTTTCTCCTCGGGCCTCTGCTGAAAATGGACATTGTATCCAGCCAGACTAGCCCGGTCAACAAATGTAAAATAAAATAAAATAAAAATAAAAATCAATGGCTTTAAACATGAAGAATGTAGGGGATACTGAATGACTTAATTTGCCAAAGAGTATTTGTGATCCTTATGCTGGATATCTCTCAGATGGCGTAACACTCTGTCCTTGAATTGTTGGTTGGTTTTGCCTACATAATAAGCAGAACACTTTAAACAAGTAGCTAAGTAAACAATATGTTTACTGTTTCAGGTAGCACTGCATGAAAAACGATATTCCAGTCCCGTAATGGGATGTTTGAATAAATTGCTGGTTATCTATCACAGGGCAGACTTTACACCTGCCACATTTGAAAGTAACTTTCTTATTGATAGAACTTTTTCTAGAGAAAACATCTTTGTACATAGTAACCTTTTCAAGTTCTTTTTGTTTTTAAAAATTAATTTTGGCCTCCCATATAGCCGCGGTGGTGCAGTGGTTAGCGCTGTTGCCTCACAGCAAGAGGTTCTTCCGTTTGATTCTCGGCTGGAGCGCCTTCTGTGTGGAGTCTGCATGTCCTCCCCGTGGTTGAGTGATGTTAAAGACATGCAGGTAAGTGCGAGCGTGAATGGGCGTGCCTTTGTTGAAGGTTGGGCGTTGGGTTGGCAACTTGGCACCGTAAAAAATCATGAGCGGACCGGAGTTCTGCTGTGGTACCCCTAACTGGGAAAAGCTGAATGTCTCTTAATTTTGGCCTCTCTCCCACTGTTTCTTTCACTTTTTCATCTTGGGTCAACACTGGCCAAAACATCTTGATAGTGTTACATATATGCCTCAAATCTTTCGTATATGTGAGCATGAGACCAAGGGTTTGCTGTCCTTTGGAACTGCCATTGGATGGCCTTTGTACTTTCCTGTTAGAAAAATAGGGTTGTCCTTTACCTTTTCTTAAGTTTTCTGTTGATTCTGCTTTCATTGAGATTTCTTTAGTTGCATAACCTCTCTCCTTTAAATGGCACTCCAATTTAACCTTTTCGCATTCATAACCCATGTCTTTAGTACACAATTTTGAGATGCGTGTGGCTTGATTCTCCATTATGTACTTAAAAACATGTCCAGGATGCATGATGTTCCTGTGTAAATAATGCTTCCTCCATGTTTCTTTCCTATGGATTGATGTCTCTATGCCAGATGTCAGATCCAGTTCTATCTTCACATCTAAGAAATCAATTGTTTCTTTAGAACTATTAACTGTGAACTTAAGAAAGTCAGTAGAGTGGTTCAAATAATCTGTGAATAGCATAGGTTGTGAATCAACACCTTTCCACAATATAGAGATGTTCACAAAATGTCCATAGAATATCAAGTGTTCTTTCCATGGATTTCTGTCAGAAAGTACATGCTCTTGCTCCCATTGTGCTAATACAAGGTTCAGGTAACTGTTCGCACAAGGGGTCCCCATGGCTATCCCCCAGTGTTGCCAAAAGTATTCCTTCCCATAGATAAAAACATTGTTTTCAAGAATACATTTCCAAAAGTGTACATATTAGATCAATGTTCACATTCATATCTCTCTGAACCACTGTATTCCTGATGGCTCCAACCCCATAGGTATTGGGAATAACTGTTAAGAGGCTAGTGATGTCCATGGTTACCAACAGCATCTTCAAGTAGTCTTAATGATTACTGTTCATGGTGGAATGTAGTTTGCTAAGAAAGCTACCTGTCCTTCAATACCGTAGTAGCTTGTGGCAACAGTTTCTTCAATTGTTCCTTGACATATATGCATAGGGGTTCTGTAATCTATCCTCTACCTGCTACAATGGGGCGAAGTGGTGGATTTTGTCAATCCTTATGGATCTTTGGCAAGCCATTTATAGTTGGTACAGTTGGATTAGTAACTTCAAAAAAGTTGTATATTTAAGCAATAACCAACGACGTGGTGTGGTATATTGAAGATTATCCACAGTCGGTGTGGTTTAATCACGAGGGTGTAGCCCGAGTGATTAAACAAAGCCAACCATTGGTAAATTTCAATATACCACAACCACGGAGTTGGTTATTGCTGTTATACAATGACATTATTTTAGAAAAAAATGTACTTACTTTTTTTAAATAATGTCTTTGTATAATGGCACGTTACTGTTCTTCCGCCGGTGGTGGTATACTGCTTCCTTTTGTTGATGTATTGCACAGGCATATGGTACTTGGGTTCCTACACATACCCAGAACATCAATACTTTGAAACGGAAGCAACGGATAAAAGAGAATATCCGTTGCTCCATTTGTTTCTTTCTTTTTTATTTATTTAAAAAGAAAAAAGGTTTTGGACACTTTATACCAATGGAAAAAAAGTCCAGGTGAACAGACCTTTTTCTGTTGGTATATTGTGGGATTTACAATGGGCAGGCTGGCCAATCAGCATGCACGTTTTGGAATATTAATGGGGGGGGGGTCGTTGTATAATTCCTTTGTTAACTGACCAGTCATCAGCAACTCGAAGAGATCATCTTTCACACTTGAGACCATTTTATTCAGATCACTTTTGGTGATCTGTGTATAGGTTCGTGCTTCAGTCAGCATTTCTTTCATTCAATCTTTATACCATGGGGAGTCCATCAAAACTATGGCTCCTCCCTTATCTGCTGGTTTGATCACTATGTCTTCTCTATTTCTTAGATCATTCAGTGCCTGTCTTTCAGGTGCTGTTAGATTATGGAAGTGTCTAAAACCATCACTTCCTTGTCTCAAGCTTCTTACTTCATCTTTACAGAGCCGAATAAATAAATCTACAGCTGGATGATTGACTAGTACACATTACTGGGTTTCATATATGACTTAGTTCTTCTTCCTTGTTCTTTCCCAAATATATTTTTCAGGGTGACTTTTCTCTCAAAGTATTTAACATCCAATGCAAACTCACTTAAGTTCGAACACAATGAATGGTATAAGTGTGAGATCTTTGTTTAATAGCTGAATTTGGTCTCTATTCACTTCCAGCCGAGATGTATTTATTACTAGTGTACTATTACGTAATTCATTGTTTTTTTCCTTTTCCTTTCTTGGCTCATGGATCTGGGCTTTCTGTACAAGTTCTGCTTGAGAAAAAAACGGTAAATTGTGAACTATGGGGTTGATGGGCAGCCCCCTCTTTAGGTCTGGTTCCTGTGGCTAAGACAGTTTCTGTGAACTCTCTACCATTTATATTATTTGTTTCTATACTTAATGTTAAGTTTCTACATTTAGAGAGGTGGACGGTATATTTGCTGTTTCATCACTATTGTTTATATTCTGCACTCCTGTTGACTGTGCTTCCACTGTTTCTTTAATGGCTGATTGATGCAGCTTGGCTTTTTTAGAAGATTGTTTAGATGTAAAATTTGTCCTTATTTCTCCCGGCCATTCAAAAATATGCCCTTGCCTAAAATATCTGGTATGTCTCTAGATAGGCTATGAATCTTTAGTTCTTTTAATTTGCTGTCATATGCATTCAAATTCTCCAGCTTACTTAGACTGCCATCCAACAATTCCATCTGTTCTAATTCCAATTGCTTGGTTTTCATATGTTTAGCTGTACTCTCTTCTTCCAATTTGAAATATTCAGTTAACCTTATATACTTAAAGCTAGTTTCTAGGTTAATGGCTTGCATTTTGACAGCAGTTCTGGATGACTATTTCAATAGCTAGGCATGCATTTAACTCTTATTCCTCTAGGAATCACCCTGTAGTGCATACTTGCTTCAAGATGGAACTGCTACCACTGCAGTCTTTTCAGGCGGTAGGCTGCATTTTCTACATCTTTAAATAAGTGTTCTATCTCCGGTGTCTCATTGTTAAAAGAAATTGTATCAAAATTCAAACACAATAGTGGATTGACATTCTCACCTCGGCACTCTGTGGTATTCCTGCTTCTAATAAAGTCTAAAGAAGCTCTCCCTTTTTCCAAAGTGTCTGTTGCCGTGTACAGTCAAAGGATCCAAAATCAACAGAAGCAAGAAAAGGAAACTGTCCTGTGACTGCCAAAGGTGGTTTCAAAAACTAAGCAAAAGTCTGTGTAAAAACTGAAACACACCACCACAGGCTACTAAATATGCGAGGTGAACTGGATTTTCAATCTCCGAGCAGATCGCCCTCCAGGCCTGAATGCAGTTGTACCACTTAAACCGATTTTAAAGGCAAGGCGCATACCTATATGTTGACAAGTGCACAAAGGACTCTGTAGTTGGTCTACCAGCAAAGGAATGTAAAGTCTACTACCTTAAACTCAAAGAAAAGAATTTTCAGTATAAGGATGTTGTACAGAGATAAGTGAAGTATTACGGAGATAAGTGAAGTATTAAGCAATGAGGAGCAAAGAAAACACTTCCTTGATGTGGGTATTCTTTAAGTCTCTTTAGTAGTTGAAAGGTGGTTCACGGCACAGAAAGTCTGTGTTGAGATAAACAACTAGTGACTGCACCTTTGTCTTTATGCGATGGATTTTGAACAATTGTGTCCTTTGGGAAGTTTTCACCAAGAGGAACTGATGACATCTATATGTGCCTTTGCCACTAGTAATGGGAAAATGAACAATGGAATAGCAATGTAGGCCAGTGATACAAAAGCTGTTCTAGCTTGGTATGTATCTATTTCACAAAGAAGCAGATTTTGCTTGTACGGCCGCACTACCTTGAATGTGCCCAATCTTGTCTGGTCTCGGAAGCTAAGCAGGGTCGGGCCTGGTTAGTACTTGGATGGAAGAACGCCTGTGAATACCAGATGCTGAACCAGTAACCTCATGGAGTTTGTTTTTATCAGTACAAGAAGTCGATTTCCACTATGTCTTTATGTCCTTTATTTTGCTTGACAGTTTGAACCAAGAGAAATTAATGACTGTCTCAGCAGTGGAATTAGAACTACTAGATTTTTTGTTAAGTTTCATTTTAAAAGGACTGATGTTATTTATACAAGCCCTAAGTAGTTTTATAAACCCAAAGTGTTTACTGGGGAAGAAAGAACTGAAGTAACATCAACATTGATTAGTGTTGTCAAGGCTGCCTTAGCCTGGTATGTTCTGTTTCTTCAAGGAAATTGTCTTTACTTGACAACTTTATGGTGTGTTTCCTTCAAGGTGTCTGGCTGTGAATTTACTGCTTTGAAAAAAGGTGTTTGCTAGGATTTAGCCACTTGATTGGCATTTCATTCATTTTATCTTAGCCCTGTGGAACCCTCTTCTTTATGATCTGAGGAGTGCTTTTAGCAGAAATCACTTATCCTATACAAATCAACAAGGGCTTTGTTTTATTGCTTTACGTCTCATTTTCAGTCTTAGCAATTAAAGTTTTTATTTTATTCTGAAGAGCATAATTTTTAGTAGCCTATGGTGGTGTGTTTCAGTTTTTACACACGGTATTCACCTGTCCACCTTTTTTCCACATCCCCAGAAAGACACTGAGAGAGTCTTGTATTCCCTTAATATTCATAGACAGCTTAGATTTTACCTTGACAAGACCAAGGAAATCACATCAATTATTTGTCTTCTTTTACCCCAAGGCTCTGAGAAGAGTGGTGACATAATAAATCTGTGCCTAACAGATTAACTGGAGTAGAGGGAATATGTGCTATAGGACTCAGACCACACATTTATGGGTTAAAACACTGTATGACAGACTGCTTGATTAGGTATATGTACTATTTTAACACAGTCTCCTATTTTAGGAGTTTCTTGAAAATCTTTAACCATTAGGATAGAACTAGGTGCCCCCCTGTATTTGTTAAACATTCATAAAGGGTAGATTGTTTACCATGCACTTGAAGTAAAATCATGCACGATCTCTAGGCAGACTTTGTTCTACCAGAGCTCAGATAAAATGTGTACGATGTTACAACTTGTTGATTGGTGTTTGTAATATGGCATTATTTTTGGTATTGTTTTTGTTATGGCACAACAATAAATAACATTTTTCACAGTAAACAATTTTATTTACAAATTCATAACAAGTACCCTTCATTGCATTACTTTTCATTACGTTTTTCTTAGTATTTATGTCACAGTGGAGTTGTATAAGAAAGAAAAGGGACTGGAGTACAGAAAAGCTTGTTCTCTCAAAAAGCATGAGCAAAAGAAAAAGAAAAAAGGAAAACACTTTTGTTGTCCAGAAGAAGCTATGGCTCGATATGTTCATCCAGGCGTTACTATACCTTACACTTTGGAACCATAAGTAACAGAATGGCAACAGTAGTATTTCCAGACTGAGTACATCAGGTTAGGAGGAGGGTGGTGGCTGTGGTCACGCAGATTTATTGTCATTCAGACTGGTGCTTGAAGTAACATCCATGTGAGTGCCTACGTGAACTGGGTGATGCTTAGAACACTGAGCCTTCCACTGACCTGGCTGCAAAATATAACTGTAGGTTGAACTATTCTTGGTAATTACCCCTTTTGTTCCATGTTGCCAGTACCCAATTGAGAGATTCTTTGGTCTGCACCTCTATCTTTTCTCTTTCCCGTACCTTTCCTTATGTTAGTGGAAAGAGTGTGTAGTGTCATTAGCTTGTCCTCATTTGTTTCATTCCTTTTGTTTGCTATGGTTTCATTATAATTAACAAACAACAATACGTCACTCATTTTGTTTTTCTTTCCATCTCAGTTCTACTTGTAGAAAATGGCTTTAAAACAACTTGTGTAACCTGTCATTAAGACTTTCTCCTTTTTGTACTTAGTCATGTATTGTAAACCAGTTAGTCTTTGTAAGAAATGCTTCTTTAACAGCTTCAACTAATTTTTCCATTTGTCTGGTAGCTCTACAGTTGTAGGTTCCTCATGTGGCATTCTGCATTTGCAGCCAGATGTGTTCTAATACTTTCTGCTGATTTGACACCTCTCAGTAGTTTATTCAGATCTACCATTAAGGGACTGTAACAGTTTTTCTTTGTCTGGTTCCTCTCAAAACTTTGTAAGATGTTTTCTAATGTTAGGAATCTCTTAAAAATGTTTGCTATCAGTTGAGGACCAAGGGGCATATGTCTGCTTTATCTCACCAGTGGGAGACGTTTTTCCTATGTCAGTTGTTTTCTAGTCAAGTAGCTAGTCTTCCCTCATAATTACTGTATAAGTAGCTGTCTGTCCCTCAGATACTTTCTTTTTCTTTCCAATTACTATTACTTCTGTTACTCATCAGCCTCTGAGCTTCCCTGACGTGTCTCTTCATTAGCTTTAGCTAAGTCTTTCATCTGCCCTGCTGTACTTTCCTTATTTCTGCAGTCTTCTTTGTTTTAATTTCACATAGTTCATTTTGTACCTCTTTTAGCATTCTTATTTGAAACTGTCCATACTTGAATAGCTTCTTATGTGCCCTTTACCTCTGCTGATGTTCAGTATCTTGGGGCTGTTGCAGTGCTCTGAGCAGGTGAAGAGATGAAGGAAAAGAAAAACTTTTTGGAACAGCGTATATGTTAACTGTATCACCTTGCCTTGGCTGGGAAGAATCTGCATATGGAGATGCTGTTGGTTCTAGCTTCCTGTACAACTCATGCAAAGTTAACTGGAGGTGGATGCATTGATGATCCTGAAAGGAAATAAGTTAGATTATTGGGAATTTTCTCCTGCACTTATTTTGCAAGCTGAAGTTTGTATCCTGAAACTAAGGTGTGAGGATGTGAAGGTGTTGATACCATCTATTTTTTTTTTTTTTTTTGCTGACGAGCCTTCTGCCTTCTTAGCCTTTTTATTTTCTTTGTCCCCCTGCTTTTTGTTTATCTGCCTTTTTGTAGCTGTAATTGTAAGGTCTTTATTTGTATGGTAGAGTCCTCCAATAAAAGACTCCTAGTGCCATTTGATTGCTTCTTGGTGCTAGTGTCTGAACTCCTCCCACTGAGCTTACTGTACCTTATTGTCCCTAGAATGCAATTATACAGTGCAGATACTTTTTCTTAATGTAAAATGTGCCTTCCCTAGGGAACTGCTTCTTCATCCTGTTATATTTCTGCTATTTAGCTATAAAACTACTAATACTGTCCTTATGTATTTATACATACAAAATGGTGGTGTTACTGTAAGAAGAATTTGAGACTTCCTGCCAGCCTTTCCCACTGCACACACTGTATTACAAAGAGGGAAAGGAAAACTACAGAGAATGTCCAGTCAGCCTATTCTTCAACTCTGCAGAGGAAACTGCTGCCTGTTATTATGATGAAGACTTTTTAGTATGAACCACTTCATCCTTATCCTGCATGAAATCTGTACTGAGACGAGCATTTACTAACCATGCTTTTTGTGCACACAATGAGCTTTAGTAAATACAGCTTTTGTAGGCTTTATACAGCGTATGTTGCAGCAATGAAAATTAGCAGCCTGTAAATATTGCTATAACTAGCTCTAAAGAGAGATACAGGATGTACTTTTCAAATTCCAATTACAAGTAAAAAGCACTAGGAGGAGCCATAGCAGCACACTTGTCTCATGAAGCACCGTGTCATCAGAAATACAAGTCACAGTGCTGCTTTTATTATAGTATAGCTGCTTTAGTATAGGGACCATGGTGGTGCAGTGCTTAACGTTGTCACCTCACAGCAAGAGGTTCTCCCGTTTGATTCTCGGCTGGAGCGCCTTGTGTGTGGAGTCTGCATGTCCTCTCCATGGTCAAATGACGTCTAAAGACCTGCAGGTAGGTGAATGGATGTGCCTTCTTTGAAGGCTGGGCGTTGGGATGGCAATTCGGCACCGTAAAAATCCACTGCCAGTCATTAGTGGACCGGAGTTCCTCTGTGGCGACCCCCAACCGGGAAAAGCCGAAAGACTTTTATAGCTGGTTTAGTATGCCCAGTGTGAGTTAGCCTTCAGATAGAGAACAAAATACCTGTCTGCCTCTTGCAGAAAATATTACTTAAATGTAATCTGTGACTGACCAGACCTCCCAACACAGTTCCACTGATCCTCACATGGGGTGGGAGAATGTAAAAAAAATTACTACTAAAATAAAACCCCAGGCATTTTATTCATTTTTTTCTTTCAGGAATGAGCACACCATTACAGAAGTTATCCAGTGTAAAGTAAGGAGGATATTCAAAAAGGAACTTAAACTTCTTAAATTGTATTCTAATACACTAAAACTAGAAAACCTTTTAGCAAAAGTTGAAATTTCCACTAGTAAAATACATTTTCATTATTGGTTGTGTATTTAATGTATAGATTCATAATCTGAACACAGGTTCTCTCAGAACTCATGTTCTGTTACCTTGTCTTGCTTGAACTAAATTTTTCCAGTAGTCTCCTGCACTTTTCATGAAAAGTCTGTTACCTGCACTTTCTAAAAACAGACCTTTAGAGAGTGCCTGATAGTAGTGAAATTGAAGATTTTCTGTTTTCTTCGACATTTCATTATGAGATATAGAATGGGTATCATTTATGTTTACAAATATGCTCACTCATAAAATATTGCATATAAATACCTGCATAATGGGTCTAGTTTACATACTCGAACCAGACTTCAGCGAAACTCTCCTCGTTGAGACGAAAAGAGTGAACATTCAGATCAGAGAAGAATTCCACATGGAAAGAAAGCAGTTGGCCGACATTTGACCTTCACATACACGCAGTTTGTCAAACCCACCCAAGGTGGGGGGACTGCACTCCCCATCCCCAACTATACATACCAACTCTGAGGTTGCACTACAGTGGGGGAAAAGGGCAGATTTCCTAATGTTGGCCAACTGCTTCCTTTTCCTATGTAATCCTTTGCTGATGTGAACGTTCCCATAGTTGAACTTGTGCTCTTTTCGTCTCTACGAAAAGTTTTGCTGAACCCGAGTTCAGTTATGTGAACCAGACCCTATGTAACAGCTAAAGTTTATAGTTATATTCAAAGTGTTCATGCAGTTATAATTTTACAAAACAGTACTAGATGTCATAAAGACAGTATTCAATCCGATATATATATCTATATATATATATATATATATATATATATATATATATGTATATATACATACATGTATGTATGTACATGTGTGTGTGTATGTGTATATATATATATATATATATATATATATATATGTGTGTGTGTGTGTGCACGTGCATGTTTAAACCTCTGACAGAAAATCGTACATCTGTTTTCTTTTAGAATTTTCTTCATATTCTTATGCATATAATAATGTGATATATAAAACAACAGATTGTAATAGCTTTAACAAAACCTAAGTTTTAGTTCATATCTTTGACATCTCAGTTTGACTTTGTCTTAATGTAGCAGATATTGGAACTGTTACTGCAGTTTTCTTGATGCAGTAATTGGCAATAGCAATAAATTTCAAGAAGACATCCCCGACTCCATCAACATGCATAGCCTTGTTCACCCCTGACTCTGTAAACACTAGTGACCTTTTTATAACCAGTCTCAGATGCCAAGCAGTTGAAAGTATTGCTACGCAGGAGAAACAACAGGGATTCAAAGGCTGTTGCCAGACTTTTCTCAACAGTAAGCTATAGCATCCATACAGCTCCCAAAGGCAATAGGTTGTGTAATCTTTTATCTCCTAATTTCATCACAGGGGGTATTGCTGCAGTATAATTCCTTTCCTTATCCATGTGCATTAACTGCATGTGGATGTCCACCTTTCATTCTGACATCCAGAGCTTTTGGACATCCGTCACATGGAGTTGAACTTGGGTAATGCATGGCACAAAGAGAAGCAGTCTGCATCATTTTCAGTTCTTTTTGGGCAAAAGAAACATTTGGTTGTAACTCCATCTGTTTACCAGTCCCTTCCAGGGGGTTTTAAGTACCCAGTTATGAACTTTTTTTAATCCACTCTTCTTAATGTTCAGTTGTTTTAGCTAGTAATTATAAATTTTAAATTTGGACTGTGTGGATTACTTATTTTTCTTAAGTCCCTGATGTTCCAAGAATAAGCGAAAAAATAAAGAATAGTAAGTCTGCTCACATTCCTCCAAAACGCTATATACAGTATATCTTGTTTGGGAGAGAACCACAAGGTCTCCTCTTGTCGGGCACTTTGCTACTTTAACAAAAAAGTTGCTGCACCAGAAAGTCTGAAATTTGAAGGAGTTCCTTGAAGACCCAAGAAATGCCAGCTACTTCAAGCGGGTAGGATAGGAAAACGTGTGTGTCTGCTAAAAAGAAATAAGTCACCCAAGAAAGAGAAAAGATCAGAAAAATGAAGACTTGCAAACGATTGCTAGAGAACCCATGACCAGAGAGCAAGTGGCCTTAATGATGCCATCAGTCCCACTGAAGCCAGGGGATACCAGACCAAGAGAGGTGATTTTGATTATCTGTCCTGGTCCTGCGGCCTGTACCTAGTATGTTTCCACCTGTCCTAATTCCATTAGAGGCAACCCTTAATAGCTTAGCTCATGCAACCCATCAGGCCTTAAGATAAATAAATGAGAACTCCATACTTAATACTGGGTTCCAGCCAATGGAGACAGATGTCCATCCTTTGTAGAGTTACACTGTGCCATCAGCTGGATACCTGTCAGACCGTATGTACCCTTCCGGTGCTTATGTACCTAGCCAGGCATGTCTATCAACTGGAACGTCCACAGAGGTTCCTCACTTAAAGAATACAGGGCGTAAGTAATGTGTCCTATGCTGACTGCCTCGGGGCCCTATCCCTGTGTTCTGTCTCCTGCAGGCTTTTGGGGGGAGATCTATGCCTGGCATGCAGGGTATTGTCTGACCCTGCTCTGATGGACCTCCTGCATGTCCGCAAGACAAACAGTACCAGAATTGCCCATTCTGGAGACTGGGACCTGATGGAAAGATAGGTATGTAGCCCGGACACTAGCCGTCTATGGAACTGGCTCTACATCCACGGGAGGCAGAGTTTCTCCCTAACCCGGTTCAAGTGCGGCTTGGACAGTTGGATGGGAAATCAGGGATTCATCCCTGGTTTGGCACCTATGTCACTGGTGCAAACAGGTAACTTGTGGGTGGTTCATCTCCCAGGCCCATGCTTACACTTATCAAGGGTGGCAGAACTTGTCAGAGATTCGGGATGCATGGCTAGGCTTAAAAAGGCCCTTGTGATCATTAGCCTAGTAAACACCTATGAACTTAAGAGATGCCCACATAGCATTAGCTTTAGTGGTCTAGTTCCTTGCTGACAGAATGAACCTCCATATGTTTTTACGCAGGGTTCAACACCCGAGGGCCATTATCCCTCTCCCCATACTGATGTTATCTTCAGACACTGCCATTTTCATTTAGCTCAGGTTTGCTATGGAGTATGTAGCATTTGTAGCCTGATTATAGAATGTTTTTGTGAAAACCAAAGAAGGATACTCATCTTCCTCTCAGACTGTTGAATGAGGAAGACCTGATATTTTCAATGCAGATCTTTCCACTTGGCCATGGTACTGAAAGCAAGGATACAGTCTTGTTGTGTTACCTTGTAGAAGACATTGGGTTTTTTGGACCTTTTGAGGGATCATTTTAAGAAGAGCTTCAGAGAGATCTCAGCATCTCACAAAGTTTGTGTGGGCCCCTCATATAGAGGAATGAGAAGTAATGTCTTTTTCAGTACCCTGTTTGCAGACATTTCAACCTCCCTAGAGCCCAAGTCCCAGTCATCAGAAGCCATACAGGTTATGAAGAGTCAAAAAAACCCTGCAAGTATTTCTATAAGAACTCTGCAGTGGTTCCCATTGACCCTGCCAGGAGGGGGTTAGAGTAAGCTTCAGGATTTTGTATTCTCCATAATAAACAGCGTTTTGGATACATGTGCCAAAAAGATGTACACTTCCACAACCTTGGCCTTTAGTAATATAGATTGTCAGACCCTCATTATCCAATATTAGCGAGATTTCCTCATGAAAATAGAGGGTATAGCATCATAAATCCAGGATGAGACCATGAGTAATTAGATCACTGGAGTTAACTAAAGAGCTTTTACAATTGGAATACATGTCAGATCTGGTTATGTTCCTGTTTATGCCTGTAGTAGGGGAGGAGTAATAGGCACACCAAAAATGAAGACATTTCTGGCCAAGAATGCAGGCTTTACCAGATGTGTCAATGTACAATTACTTATTCTCCCTGATAAGAAATCTTTCAAAAAATGGAAGGGAAGGGAAAGGGACATGGTATCTGTTAATGAATTAGCCACCAATTTTAGAGGTACTGATGGAACTGTCCCAATAAACATTGACCCTTCTGTAGGAACAACTTCAAGTTGAGCTCAGTTCAAGCAAAGGAGGCCTTTCAAAACTAAGTAGGCCTGAGGTGGCAGTACAGTAGAGGAAAGCAACAAGACATTGGGAGAATTGTCTTTTCCTTATCAGGATGTCAACAGGCAGTGCTGAATATTCTCCCAAATCTAACCCTACTCTACCCCCTGCCCTTATCCCAGTGCTTCGTTCCCAAATCCTGGGTAAGAGCCTTTCCCACTTCATATCAAATTGGTTCTCAGTAACTTTAGGCAAATGGGCAGGGGAGATCATCAACCTGTATGATAGGTTTGTAAGCTATTCCTCCCTTTCTTGGAATGCTTCCTATCTCTCCAGCACAGAAAGAACTACCACCACCAGTTATGGGTCATATCCTTGGGTCATGGGTCATAGAGAGTTTGCTTGTAGGAACAAGAAAATGGATTTATTCCAGACCTTTTTTTTTTTTTTTTTAATTTATTTATTTTTTATCACAAAGAAAGAAGACCCTTGGAAATGTTTAAGATGCTAGGTCTTCAAGCATTGCCACTACTACTTTCTTCACAGGCTCTTAATGACCCTAGATCTGAAGGATGTATACCTGTTAATGCCCAGTCACAGGGTCTATATATCTGATGTTCAGGGCATGGCATGAACATCTCTCAATTCTTCTCCTTTTCCTTTGATCCTTCCCCACTGCACAAATTGTTTATCAAATGTTTAGCAGCACTGTGTGCCACTTCAGGATACAAGGAACCATGTGTACATGTACCTGAGGGGCTTACTCATTTAGGCAGTCACCGTAAGAGAATTACAGAATGTAATAAAATACTGTAGCTCCACAGATTGTTTTTTTTCCTGAACATCCCTTGATCAAGTCATTCAACAGGAAGAACAAAATCTTATGGGAACGTTGTTAAGCACTGAGTGGAACAAGTTATTCTGGCCACAAGACAAATGCCTGCATCAAGTCCTTTCTTCTTGAACCATAGCCAGAAGACAACCAACATCAGCTTGGATGTTTCTGAGGGCTGTGTGCTTCATGTAAGCTTCTATTCTCATGCTTTCCTGGCCAAGATGCACAAGTGAAGGATCCAGTGGTATTTGAAAAGCCTGTGGGAAAAGGCCAGTGGTCTGGGACTACATATGACATTCCCTTGAATCTTTATCACTTGATGGGGCTACCATTTGAATTCCCCGTTGATGGAGGAGACTGAGCAGAGGCAGTGTATCTTGTTCACTGGGTGCCTGTGTTCCCACCTAAATATTGACCACAGATTCCTCACTTCTAACTTGGGGGGGGAGGGGGGCTGTCATGGAACACCTCAAGGTGCCAGGTGTTGAGTCCCTTTAGGGCCAGAAGGCATATCACCATGAAAAATGTGATGTCCCTTATTCTAGCTCTATAAAGTACTCTATCCACGTGGTGAGTGGCAGTAGGAATCCCAACCCCAAGTGTACTTGGTGACAAACACAGTTCATCAAATGGAAATCAAGTGCCATACATAAATACCAGAAAAGTCACTCAGCTGCAAACAGTTGATAGAAGTTAAAGAAATTCAGTATTTCCTCAGGCTTGTTTCTTCTTGATCCATGAAAAAGCGTTATTCCAACAGAGAAAACATCCAAGAATTCTATCCCTAAGGGCTTTCATAATGGTCCAGGAACTGTGAAGATAATTACAGGCAACACCACAAAGATGATACATAAATAGATAATATAGGATCCATTAGTTTATTCTTTCCAGCTGTGCCAATTGGCAATGGCAGCTTAGAGCACATCCTTTTGCTTAGAATTTAATCTTCAGGCATTTTATGTTTCTTCATAACTAAACACAATAATGGAACTGCTGTGTAGGAATGGAGGCTGCAGTTGCAAATGGGGACTGTATCCCAGAACCTCATTACAGTTTAGGGAAAGCCAGGTACAGATTATTTGCCTTAAAGGAGAACCACTAGTTGAGGTAGTTTTGTTCTGTGTATCCATATAAGGGAATTTGGGGAGCAAATGTGTTGCCATCCCTCTTGAAGTCAGAGTCTCTTCTATATCTTCCCACACATTCCTTTAATTTCCAAGATGCTACATAAAGAGAGTAGGTTAACAGGACAAGACTCAGTCTTATAGCCCTTCACTAGCTGATACAGTCATGGTTTTCCATGCTGCTCCAGAAGACCAGAGAAGGACCTGTCTAACTCCTGTAGACATGTACTCTGTTTAGCATAGAAGAGAAGTCACTGGTGGGTCCCATCCCCATAAGTCTAAATCTTACATCACAGATTGCTTTAATCTAATTACTTTCAGTGCTGGTTTGTCACGAAGTGATGTCCTGGAAGAAGCTAGGTGCTAGGAGTTCATATCACCAAATAGAAGAGGTTCTTACGATGCCATGAACAAAGGTGTATCCTTCCCACTAGAAGCATAAAGAAAGTTTAGATGTACCTGGTAGAGCTCATTGGCAAGTTCCTCTTTTCTGCCGTACTTAAAGGTCATATACCTGCCATTGCAGCTTGCTTCCTTATGAACTCTCTACGCTTTATCTTTACACAGAGGCTTTTTCTATTGGAATGTCTGTACTTACCCACTTAAGAAAGCGAGCATGTCTGAAGATCATTGTACCACATTGCCCTCATGGATCTGACCCATTATTAAATACAGTTCTGCATTCTGTAGCCTTTGAGAAGCCAATTGGAACAGCTTAGAAAAGTACCGTTTATTTTCTTAGAAAACATCAGAGGGCTGGAAAACTTGAACTGTTCTCTGAAAAGTCCCAGAATTGTCATTATATTCTATTTCTTAGAAGTGACCTCTGCTTGACCAGTAAGGCAGTATCTGATTTGTTCCTTTCTGAAGATGTATGCATGAATTTCATTGATATGGGAGCTTGCACTAGACTGGAGAACCTAATATTATAATACATTCTATAAAAATTACATGGTGACTGCCAAGATTATGGAATTGGGTCTGTAGGACGTAATTATCAGTATGGGGTTATGTTAATAATCTCTTTGAAGGCCAGTAGATCATAAGCTTAGTAGTCCAACCTCTCAACCTGTCACTTTTCTGCTTTATCACCCACTCCACATAATATCTTGCCAGACATTCTCCCCCTTATGTGAATAATCCGGCGAAGACAGTGGTGCTCATCCACCTGGAGAGAACCATCCAAGATCAGAAGGCTTTTGGTATTATTCCCTATTCTGTGTAGAATAAGTCAGTTGACCTCATATCAATCATAGATGTAACTGGCATCAAATACCATCATTTCAAGGTATCCTTCCACAAGTTTATCCATCTTGTATTCTTCCTGTGTTTATCCAGAGAGGACTGTATATGCTGTTTGGATCTTCAAGATCCATACCTGCACATTAAGATGGCAAAGCAGTCTATAAAGTTCCTTTGCTTCTGTGATAGGGTCAGTTACTACCAGTTGCAAACTCTTAGTTTTTACCTTATGACATCTCCCAGATGTTTCATGGTAGCTTCCATCTAGATGGTTAGTTGTGCATATTAGAGTACTACATTGGTTACTGAAGAGTACTGTGGTCACAAAAGAAAGATCCCTACATTCTCTGATTAAGATCTCTAGGACATATAGGAAGAAAACAGACTTACTGTACCTCAACCTGACATTTTAAACTTGGGAAGGACATTGGGGACCCACTCTTAGCAAGGATCCAGTGCAATACATGCTTCTTTCCAATGGTGTGGCGGTCAGTTTGAGAACCATGCACAGTACAGAGTCTGTGGTCAGACCAGGAAGCTGTGTTGCAAGTCAGTGAATTGTAGTTGAAAACTTTTCTACTACTTCAGGTACTGAATACTTTTCTTCTCCCAGAGCACATTTTAGTTCAGACAGACAGTGTGGTTGTAGTGTGGTACACCAATTTTCAACAGTCTACATTCAGATGGAGAATTTTTCCGAATGGCTAATACTGATGCCTTTCACGTAGCTAAGTAGTGTTGCTGAAATGCGTTGATTCATGTGTGAAGTGTTAGCTTTGCCCACAGATGCTAAATATAGCTATTTCTTGCTTATTTGCTGTATTAACAGCCCCACTTGGAATGCATTGACGCATAAGTGATCAGAAGGGTCTATTTAATTTCCCCGTCATGATTTTTTTGGGATTGTCTTTGTACTGTAAAGGCTAATGCAAGTATGGTTTCTGCTGCTCTGCAAATTTCAAGTTGTCCTGCTTTTCAAATGTCACACCATGCATGTTTACTGATATTTGTCATGCAGGGGGTCATCATTTATGCTCAGACTGATTATATGGCTTCTTCATTTCCTTTAACCATCAGGTATCAGGACCTTTGGACAGTGAAATATCTATACTTTAATTGGACCACTATCCCTTTCCATAAAAGACCACCATGGACTAATGGAAAATATTCTCCCTCTGGGCTACATTCTAATGAATAGTCTCATACTTGGTACCATATGCCAGATGTCTGACTTAACTGTTTGAAATATTTGGCACAGGCTTAAATTGTTTCTTCAGTTTTAACTTGGCAGCCAACTCAAATTTACATGAAGGTCAGGCTTTTCCAGCTTTGTCTTCTTTTAAGGTTTGAAAGGGATTTATTAAGGAAAACTTTCTTCTCAGACAAGTACAAGGTCCTTTTCCTCTTTGGGATGCATGTATGCTTCCTGGTAAAGAAGCTGACACTTTCCCATTTCAAGACTACAGCATCTTCAGAGTTAAAGTTGTTGACATGAAAGATAATTTTGATGTTCTTCATTCCACATTGCTGCAGTCCTAACTATTGGGTAGTCCGCTGTCCAGTCGGCCCGAATACCAAAGTATATGGCTGATGTCGGTCAGGGCGCATTAGACTGACGTCAGTACGTCAGGGTACTAATGCGCATGACCAACGTCATATCCTCAGTCTTTTTTGCCGCATGGTCCGATGCAGAAGCAATTTTGCGAGTGCAGGTTGGCGTTCTGAAAGTTTCTGAAGCCAGAGTTTCAGACCGAATCAAAGTTGGCTAAGTACCCGTTGGGGAATATTTTGGTTTTTCTTGCCTCAGTATTTAACGGATGTCAGAAAAAGTGAATAACTGTATTTCTTGTGGGAAACAGATACCTCATAGGGATTACCATACTTTGTGTATACCTTGTTTAGGGCCTGAGCACGGCGTTGTTGGATGCCGCTCTTGTGCTAGATTTAACAAACGCACTATTAAGAGAAGGTTAGACTGTGCCAGGTTAGTGTTTGGGAAGCGTTGTAATTATAAAATGCCGTCGGATGTTCCGGCGCCGGCTTCGACTAAAAACGCAAGGACAAAACAGCAAAGCCTAGAGTGGAGGAACCGACAGTCCCAGACGTCGGTTCTTTAGAGGCTCAGTGGAGCCGGAGGTTTTGCCAGGTGTTTCTTTGGAGTCTCAGGGAGAGACTTTACTGTTACATGATGTATCCTCTCAGGAAGTAGGCCAGGCTGAGGGGCTTCTCAGGTGGCTGTTCTTCCCTCTCTTCCTAAGGTGGTCAGAGCCTCCCCTTCTGTTTCCAAGGCTTCTTTGAGGGCAGGCCGAGTTTTGCTTCAGTGGGGGTTTCTCCTAGTACTTCAGGGTCTTTGCCTAAGAAACATATGCTTAAAATGGCAGAGGATTTGATTACTATGATAAGGGGTTCTATGCCCCCTCCTGATAAGAGGCCTAGGGTGGAATCTGAGTTTGAGAGTTTTGAGCAATGCTCGGAGGCTTCTGAGTCTTCGGCTGAAGACTTGCAGGAGTACCCTCCTTATTCTGATTCTGATGTGGATGATTCTACTCCTTCAGCTTCCCCTCCTGAGGATTTTTCATTTTCAGAGACTCTGCATTCCATGAGGGAGCATTTTAAATGGGAAGGTCAAGATTTCTCTGATTCCAGGAAAAGGCTTAGGGAATTCTTGTTTTTACCCCAGCACAGGCCTTTAGCTATACCTCCTGTTTTGAATGTGGTGGAAGATGTTTTTGCAGAGGCTTTCCTGAATCCGGATTCTTTGCCTCCTGCCCCAGTTAAACCGGATAGGTATTATAGGGTGCCTGAAGCTCATAAGTATCTTTTTAAGAGTCCTAGGGCAGACCCAGAAACTGTCTCTCAGGGGCCTAAAGGTGTGAAGGCCTCAGTTGTTAAAAATCCTGTCCCTCCTGATAAAGAGGCAAGGGCTTTGGATAGATGGGGAAAGAAAGTGTATACTTCTTCCACTTTAGCCATGAGGGCGTTGAATTGCCAGTTTCACATGTTAAAATATCAGAATTATCTTCTTTCACAGTTGAAATCTAAGGTGGATGCTCTGGCGGAAGGTATTGAGTGTAAAGAGTTGCAGGATTTAGTTCATGTGTCTGAACAAGTGGGTAAACATTCCTTGCAATGTGGTTTTGATGCTGTGCAGGCCTCCTCCAGGGTGGCTGCCACTGGTTCTGTTCTTCGTAGGCACGCCTGGTTGAGAGATCAGAACTTAGCTGAGCATGTTAAGACAAGGATATTGGATGCTCCTTTACAGTCTGATGTGTTGTTTGGTTCGCCTGTGGAAGCAGTTTTAAAGAATATGGAGGACAAGGCTAAGTCTATGCAAACTGTTAAGGATTTTTTGCAGGTGCAGCCTCCGAAGTTTAGTAGAAATTGGCCTGCTAAGGGATGGACTTATCCTGCTTATGATTCCCAGTCTAGGGGTAGGTCTAGGCGTGGTAGGGGCAGAGCTCAAGGTGCTTTTAGGCCTAGGACAGGGAGTTCACCTGCTCAGACTTCTGGTGAGGGCAGGGGTCAGTCCTTTCGTAAGCAGATCCAATGACCTGCCTTTTCAGCTGCCAGTACCTTCTCGCCTGGCGGCACCTCTAGGAGGAAGACTGTCTCTTTTCAAAGAAAATTGGGATTTAATTACCCAAGACAAATGGGTTCTGGATATCATTCACCACGGTTACAGGTTTTATTTCCATACCTTGCCTCCTTTCAAAGGCATGCCAGACATTCCTCCTCTACAAAGACAAGAGGCTCACAAGCAAATTTCTCAGTTACTCCAAATAGGGGCCATTCAGCGGTTCCTGTGCCAGAAAGGGGCCTAGGATTTTATTCTCGCCTGTTCCTAGTACCGAAGAAGGGGAACACGTGGAGACCAATTTTGGATTTATCTATCCTCAACACTTATCTGGACATTCCCAAGTTCAAAATGTTGACGTTACAACAGCTTTTACCTCTGCTGGGCAAGGATCACTGGATGGTAACTTTAGATCTCAAGGAAGCTTACCTTCATGTGCCTATAAGACTAAGTTGCAGAAAGTATCTGCGTTTCGAGCTGGAAATTCTCATTATCAGTTCTCTGCATTGCCCTTTGGCTTATCTACTGCCCAGAGTATTCACAAAGGTTCTGGCTCCAGTGATAGCTTACTTCAGGCTAAAAGGAATTCAAATCTATCCTTACTTGGACGATTGCCTGATTCTGGCTCAAGAAAAGGAAGACCTTCTACAGCATTTGGAATATGTCATAGCAGTGCTAAGATGCCTAGGGTATTCTGTGAGCGAAATAAAGTCCAGTCTAGTACCCTCTCAAGACATGTGCTTTCTGGGTGTGAGACTGAATACAGCAGCCCAGATGGCCTTTTAACCCCGGACAAACAAAAGAATCTTTCCAGTTACTTCCATCAACTATCTCTTCAGTCCGGGCTGACTGCAAGGACAGTCCTTCAAGCCTTAGGGTTCATGGCATCTTGTATTCTGGTGCTTCCCAATGCCAAACTGCATATGAGGAAGCTACAATGGTATCTCAAAATGTATGGACACAGCACTGCCAGGATTTGGACACTGTCATTCAAATAATACCTTGCATTCAAAAGGAATTTTTGTGGTGGGCTCAGGAATGTCACCTAAACAAGGGACTCTCTGTGACCCGACCAGAGGCGAGTCAAATTCTAACGACAGATGCCTCAGACATTGCTTGGGGAGCTCATCTAAATGGAAAGTGGATACAAGACAAGTGGCCTGCCAGACTACAGCATCTACATATCAACATGAAGGAGATGTTAGCAGTCCAGTTTGCATTAATGGCTTTCAAGGAGTTACTTCTTCCAGGGCAGGTGTTGATTCTAACAGACAACACAACTGTCATGTGGTACATCAACAAACAAGGGGGAACACATTCTTACCCATTGTGCAGGCAAGCAATGATTTTATGGGAGACTGCGCTAAGCTTGCAACTAACTCTTCAGGCAAGGTTTCTGCCGGGAGCACAGAACTCCTTAGCAGATGTGTTAAGCAGACAAATCATGGATCCCCACGAGTGGAAACTGGATCTTCATGTATTTCAAAAGTTGACAGTGTCCTGGGGAACTCCAGACATAGATCTGTTCGCTTCTCCACTAAACCACCAGCTGCCAAAGTTTTGCACAGAGAGGTTTCATCACACAGCTTGGAAAGTGGATGCTCTTTCTTTCAGTTGGAAAAATCTTCATGTGTATGCGTTTCCACCTCTGCCTCTTCTTCCAAAGGTGCTTCTAAAAGTCAGACAAGACAAGCCAAGGATGATTTTAATAGCTCCAGATTGGCCTCGGCAGCACTGGTACCCATTACTGTGGAGTCTGGTAAAGAAGCCTCCATGGCCTTTACCCTTGATTCCACATCTGTTGTCTCAGAAGGACGGTCGTCTGCTCAATGTCAAGCTTCACTCTCTTCATCTAACAGCCTGGCATATTCTGTTTTGAAAGACAGCAGGTCTCAACTTCCTCAACAAGTTTTAAATGTGATTATGGAAGCCAGAAGACCTAGTACAAGGAAAGTGTGCAGAAAAATGGAAGAGATTTTTATTTTGGACTGCAGCAAAGAATTTGGAGATTTCAGAGCCTAATTTGAGTGTGGCTCTTCAATATCTTACTGAGTTATTGGACAAAGGTTTGTCTTTCTCTTCCATTAAGATTCATGCTGCAGCAATTTCAGCTCACTATGATTGTGACCCACCATTGTTTTCACATCCTTTGTTCAAGCAATTTCTTAGAGGGCAAAGAATATAAGACCCCACGTAGAGCTCCTACTCCTGCTTGGGATCTCAATTTTGTGTTGGAGAAACTTACTCTACAACCTTTTGAGCCTGCAGCTACTGCTGAACTGAAATACTTGTCATGGAAGACTGCTTTTTTGTTGGCCATTACTTCTGCAAGAAGGGTTTCTGAGTTACAGGCCCTTATGGCGGTTGAGCCTTTTTTGATTTTTCATAAGGATAGGGTATCATTACGTACTAATCCTTCCTTTATGCCTAAAGTGGTTTCTAGTGTGGCTTTAAACCAAACTATTCATTTGCCTATGCAGATCCCCAAAATAAAGGGGAAAAGATTTTGCACACTTTAGATGTACACAGGCAATTGCGTTATTATTTGAGCAGGACTAAGGATTTTAGGCAGTCTCAGCAGTTGTTTGTTTCTTTTGCTTTGAGTTCTCAGGGCAAGCCTGTGTCAAAACAAACTATTTCTAGGTGGATTGGGTTTTGCATTGCATTTTGTTATTCCCATCATGGCAAGGAGATTCCAGCTGGGATTAGGCCTCATTCCACTAGGGCTACTGCCACTTCAACAGCTTTTAAGGGGTGGCAACTAAGGATATTTTGGAGGCAGCTACTTGGAGTTCAGTGCATACTTTCTCTAAGCATTACCACCTTCCTCTCTACTCTAAGTCTAGGGCTGGTTTTGCCACAGCTATTTTGCAAGGCATGTTATCAGCTCCTGCTTCCTTATGATTTGCCAGCCTCCCTTACCTCTGCTTTGGGATTCTACCCAATAGTTAGGACTGCAGCAATGTGGAATGAAGAACATAGTACAGTTTTGTACCTACCATAAATGTAGATGTTCGAGGATCCACATTGCTTCAGTCAATTTACCTCCCTCCTTCCCCTCTGTGTTTAGGGGTGGTTGTGTAGGTGAGGTTATATTCTGCTAATTTTGTATATTTTGTATATATATATATTTTGGTGCAGATATGTTGGGAGTTTTTGGTTTTTGGCCTTATCTTTTCAGGGTCTTCTGACATCTGGGGCAAGAAAAGACTGAGGATATGACGTCGGTCATGCGCATTAGTACCCTGACGTACTGACGTCAGTCTAATGCGCCCTGACCGACGTCAGCCATATCCTTTGGTATTCGGGCCGACTGGACAGCGGACTACCCAATAGTTAGGACTGCAGCAATGTGGATCCTCGAACATCTACATTTATGGTAGGTACAAAACTGTACTTTTTGGTTGCCATTACATCCATTGGATGCATCTCTAGCTTGCAAGCTCTGTCACTCTGTCCTGCATATTTAGTTCCAACAGATGTATTTTCAAGCGGCAAACTCTTCCAGTCTTTTCTACATGTTTAATTTCCAACAAAAGGACTGGTTCTGATTGTATAGCAAACCATGCTTTTGTGTCTGAAGAAGTTACTGTATTGCACATGAACCAAGCCCCTTATTATATCTGTTATCCTTGCCTAATATTCCAACAAATTGGGTTATTTGCTTCATTATGTGGGTGCTCACAGGTAGTTCATGTTTTATATGGATAGAACAAAATATGTGTGAAACACTTGATGAGTTGTTCATTCCCTTTGTCATAGATTGTGAGGGTTAAAATATTATTCATCAGTATCATTCCATGTTGTTGTCAGCCTGCATATTGTTTTGTTGTGAGACATTTGGGAAAGCTTTAGCTTCTCTGGGAGACATTTAAGCTAAAGCAGTCCTTACAGCAAATGGATTTTTTGAAACTCTTCGTGAATGACACTTGGACTGATGCACACATTTGCTAAACAATGCAAGGTGGGGTTAGCAATAGTGATCAAGGGGCATGTTCCATTTAACAGACCTTGATGAGAACTCTGTCCTATGTATCCTGCAGCAGGTGTTCTAAAGTAGCAAATATGAAAGTTATTTGTGTTTATAATGTACACTGTTCATTATATTCTTTCCTACCCATCTGCCTGCTGACCAGCAGCCCTCCGTATGATCAGAGCCCATTTGATTCTTATGGGGGGAAAGAGCCCCCACCTGCCCATTCGTTCTCTTCATGAGGTGACAGCCTGTCACAAGGCTGTCTTCCAGGCAGGGTCCCCTCCCCAGGTAATGGAATTCCTAACACCCTTCAGCAGATTCTCAAGGACACCAGCTCTGTTCATTATTAAGATTGTTGCTGCAGTGAACTTTGTTATACATGGAAATTAGCTCCAGGTTGATATCTGTCCCTCCAGCCCCATGTTTTAGAGGCACTAGACTTACCCAGGACATGCCAAAGACATTAGCATGATGTTCACTAGAAAAGGGAAATCAACCCATGCTATTTTCTGTTCCTTTTTTCTCACAAGAATTCATCAGTCATAATAGTAGCTCCTTCCAGGCCAAGAAATAAGTATCCAGTTTGAGAGAGGAAAAATGTAATTGTTTGTTAGCAATTTTTGATAGTTATAGCTGGCTAGACTTTAAATATTGTTTTGGGTTTTAGAATCATAGGAAGTTACTAGGCTATTGACCCTGAGGCCCTTACAAGTCTAGCCAAGAATTTAACCCATGTTCCGACAAGTCAGCACACAATGCCCCTGTCCAGCAGAGACACTGGTGGAATCCCAGGGGTGTATTTTCTGTTCCCCATTCATTTATCCAGGTTGCCCTTAAAAAGGGTTAATGAGGTACTCTGCTTGGCATGGAGCAGGAGTCTGTTCCACAGAAGAGGGAGATCTGGGGGACAAATCTGTCCCGCCAGCAAGTCCTATTGATGTCACAGACCAGGTTGAGGTCGTGCATGCAAGTTTCTCGAGTGGAGCTTGACTTACGGATATGCAGCAGTCCCATCAAGGCGAGGTCTGAGATTGCTTTGTATGCGAGACAGAGGTCACCTCTGAGGAGTCTGTAGGAGACTGAGTAGAGGGACAGGGCCTTTAGTCTATCTGTGTAGGGTAGATGTTTCAGGCCCTGGATTCTCCTGGTGAGGAATCTCTGTGGTCTCTCCAGCTGCTGCATGTGCTTTGTGAGGTACATGCCAAAAGGGGCATTGTACTCAGTAATGGGTCTTATAAGGGAAGAATACAGGGATCTTATGATCACCTTGTCCCTGTATGAGATACCCTTACTAATGAGGTGAGCCATGTAGAAAGCTTTCCATACAACGGAGGCAATATGGTGGTCAAAAGGCAGTCTGCCATCAACCTGAGTTCCCAAGTCCTTCACGACTGCTTATGTGCCAAGGACCTTGTTATTAATTTGATCATTTCTGGGGACGTCACTCTCCCCAAAGAGGATGATGATGCATTTTTTGGCATTCAGTTTGAGGTCAAGTTTCTGGCCACCAGTCATTTGTTTGGGTGAGACTGTCTTGGAGGATGTCCACATCATTACGGGAATTGATGACAGCACCCAGCTTGCAGTCATTTGGAAACTTGGTTACCTGTAGCCCACTGGTTTTGGCCTGCACTTCAGAAAAGTATATCCCAAACAACAAAGGCACCAAGACCGATCCTTGGGGTACACTGCACATTATGGGTCAACTGCTTCAGGTGGCTTCCCCTATTTTGACTAGGTGGGTTCTATCAGTGAGCCAGTTTGCTGTCCATCTGGTAACATAAGATTGATGCCTAGTTGAGAGAGTTTATCTATTATACCCAAGTGGGGAATAGTATTGCAGGCTTTGACCAGTTCAGGGTAGGCTGTGTGCACAGTCTTCCCCTCATCCATGGCTTTGGTGACTGTCTCAAAGAAGTCAACCAAATTTAACGGCATGACCTCCCCTTGATGAAACCAAACTGTGTGGGATCGAGTCTTTGGAGGTTGCCAATGTCCTTGTTAATGAGTTACATAATAATCCGCTCCGTGGGCTTGCAGATCAGGCTAGTTAAGCTGATGGGTCTATAATTTCCTGGATCGGTGGACGTTCCACCTTTGTGCAAAGGGATGACAGTGGCTGTCCTCCACACGGATGGGGTGAAGTCAGTACTCCAGCTTTGGTTGAATAGGGTGCCTAATGGTGCTGCAAGTTCCTGTCTGAGTTCATGTAGGATGCAGCCTGGTATGTTATCAGGTCCCATGCAGGCTGTATTTTTTGCCTTTGAGAGGGCATTGATGACTTGCTCCCTAGAGATAAGGGGAGGGGTACAGGCGCTGGGGATGTTCTGATTTACTGATGGGGCAGATAGGAGAAACTTTCACTGAACCTGTCTTCCAGCAGGTTGGCTATATCTATGGCGTTTGTGTATGTGGTATCCTTGACCACCATTTCTGAGCAGATGTGGGTGCCTCCCTTGAGAATGCAGACATAAGTGAAGTAAGCCTTGTGATTGTTTTTAGTAGATGTGGCCAGTTTGTACTCAAAGTTTGCTTTGGAGGATTTCACTAGTGCTCTTATTTGCGTGTTCAGACGGAGGGATTGCTTCCAGTTAGGCACCTGCTCCTTCTTGGTCTTGAACAGCAATTTTTTTTCCTTTTATTATAGAGTTTATTTATTGCAGATGTCCACCAGACAGGTTTACTCTTCCTTGAGAAAGATGATTTTTTCCTGTCGGGTATTCCTGATTCCATGCAGCTGTATAAATGCTCGTATATTACTTTGGTGTAGGTTTGGACATATGTGCCAGTTCCTGTGGAGGGGGCTGTGAAGCTGTTTATACTGTCCCTCCGGAGGTTGTAATCAGCTTTGGAGAAGTTTTTTGTTTGAGTCTAGCTAGGAGGGGGTCAGGGGAGATGGTGACTTTGAAAGTGACCACTTTATGGTCGGATCTTACCAGGGAGGATGACACTGTAGGGATGCTGCAGTGGTTACTCATGTTGGGTAATACCAAGTTCAAGATATTTTCACCTCTTGTGGGGGTGTCGACCAGCTGGTCCAATCCATTTGCTTTGATGAAATCAAGGAATCTCTGGGCATTCTTGTTTTGGAATGAGTAGTTCTTCCAATCTGTGGTTGGATAGTTAAAGTCGCCCAGGATCAGGGTAAAGGGTTGAATGTTGATAGATTTGAAGAGATAGGTGGAGTGGGCATCTTGAGTCAAAGTTGGGGGGCTGTAGCTAGCTATGATTTGAATAGGGGTCCTGTCAGTGGTTAACTGCACTTGGAGTGTCTCCTGTACGTCATACTATTTGACCAGTCTGGAGGTGTGTATGTCTTTTATATACATTGCAACTCCACCTCCTTTTGCTTTGCTGCCCATGGTTTGGGGTCTGAATGTATGATAGGATGAGTAACCTGGTATGGCTGGTGTGCTCTCCGCAGCTGTGAACCAGGTTTCTGTGACTGCACAAATGTCAGCATCTTCCAAGGTTACGAATGTTTGCAGTGAGTGCGGTTTCATGTTTAGACTCCTAGCATTAATAGCATGACCTTTAATTTGCATTTTCATGACATTTTCAAGTTGATAGTTTTGACCTCATGGCATTGCCTAAAAAAGGCACTATGGGGGAGGCAAGAGCCTTTGCCAGGTGCCTGAAGCCCAAGGGAGACAGATGTAGGCCATTTCTGGCAAAGCATCGTGGTTAGTCAGTCATGTCTTCCCAGGCTGTCAGGTACTGGATCCCCTTGGAGTGACACAAGAAACTAAGCCAGTTGTTAAAGTCAGTAATTTTCTGTTTGTATTGAGGCATCTTTGTGGGTGACTGCAGAATGCTGCTTGAGGCTAGGAACATACCTGCCTGAGACGCACATTCAGCGAGCTCGATCATGTGTCTCTTCATATAGTCCAGGGGGGTACGTCTCAGGTCATTCACATCAACTTGGACTATGACAGAGTCAAAACAGTACCTGTTGTTGAGAGACTTGAGTGCATGGGTGATATGACGGATTCTGGCACCTGACAAACAACTAACCATGACTTTCTCCTTATCCAGCTTGGTGAGAGGCATGTCTGTGCATCTAACAATGGAGTCTCGTATGACTAATATGTTGGGTTTATGTTTAGGCCTTGGTGACTGTGAAACACAGGTGTGTGGACTATGTGTGGTGTGGAGGGCAGTGGAGTTCCCATGTGTTTTTGCCTCGGAGGTGTCTTTTGTTTGGATATGTTTTTGTTGACGACCTCCACATATGTGGGTGTGTGTTGTGTTTGAGGTGTGGTGTTTGTATTGACATCCTTCTCAGTATCAGATATACTGGCTTGCGAGGGAGAGAGCATCGACTCTAGGTTCTTAATGTAATTGCATCTCTCACAAATTGTGTTCTTAGGTGGTAGTAATAGAGGGTTGTCCGTGTACATGAGGCAGTTGCTACATTGTCTCAGGATGCCCATATCAGCCAGACTGGCAGGAGAAAGCATAGGAAATTGTCCATCCATATTTGTCAAAAACTGAGGAAGAGATGCCAGAGAAAGCTAAGGGGGTAAAGGGTGGAAGGTCTAAAAGTAGTGCTACTAGCTGATCACACAAGTGCCCTAATAAGGGCAAATTTGTAGCTGGAAATCGTCACAAAGGGTTAAAAACTGTGCAGATGCAGCAAACCTGTATCAGACTGTGCTACTCAGTTTAAAGGTTAAGAACACAGTAAAACTCACAAAAGCACAAATTAATCATTTACAGACAAAAACAGAACTCGCATTATGAAAAAATACAGTTAAGAAGTAATGAAATGCAGTTAAATAGTAATGAATTGCAGCAAATAGCAATGAAGTACAGTTAAACAATAATGAAATGCAGTTAATCAGTAAATTGCTTTAAAACAGAGCAAGTGTGATAAATTAGCTCACAATCACAACAGTAAAGAACAGCACAAATAAAGTATAAGGCTGCCGACAAGCAGTAACAAATGCGGCAAACTAAATGCAGTTGAACACCTAAACAAAATGAAGTAGGAAGAGGCACTTTGTTGTTGTCATTAAGTAGAAAGTGAGGAGACAGAAGATAATTCAAGGTTAAGAAGCTAAAAGGGTAGGCCTTCATAACTGATCTCACTGTACTTATTAGAATGAGCTGATGTAATGGGACTGGGGATAGTGTCCAATATCAAATATATAGTAGAGGCCGGCAACTCAAAAGCCACCAAGCTTTATTACCACAACAACAGTTGGGCATGTGGGTGAGATACAAGATCAGAACAGAGGTAAGGATTGAATTCACAAGACCTAAAAAACAGTTGCACAGTTTATTTTATTTTATTTTATTTTATTTTATTTTACATTTGTTAACCGGGATAGTCCAACTGGATATATGTCCATTTTCAGTGGAGGCCCGGGGAGAAAAGCTCCAACAAAAGCAACAAAAACATACAGAAATTCAAAAACTATGTACAAAAGTATAGGATTGCTTGAAGAACCGACAAAATACATTTTAGAACATGGAGTCAGAAGTTGACATTAATAATATTGTAATAGGAACCACAAGCTTAGATTGTTAGTAAGTGAGAGTGAGATGTTTTAGTTAGAAGGAGAGAATGAAGACCAAATACGTTGTGAAGAGTAAGGATTAGCCAGGCTTGGTACAGTAGCAGGACCTTTTAGACCCCAGGTGTAGTTTGAGCTTGGCTTTGAAGTGATTCAGGGAAAAAATTGAGGTAATCTCAGGGGGTAAAAGGTTCCAGGTTCTACCAAGGGAGTTGGACAGGAGAGAGTCACCGGCTAGGTTATTAGTTTTGTAAGTCTGGATGAGGACTTTGTTGGAAGAACGAAGTGGTCGTGGATTGTTGTGCAGGGTGACTAGGTGTTTGAGTGAAGGGGTGTTTATGATTTTGTGGGCTATGATCAGTTGGTTGTATAACACTAGACTAGGAAGTTCGAGCCAACCAAGCTGAGTTAGTTTAATGCAGTGATGTGTTCTAAAAGGGAGCCCAGTGGCGAATCTGGCAATGTGATTGTAACAGGTAGTAAGTTTGTTTAGATTGGACTTATTGTTATTTAAAAGAAGAGGGGATGCATACAGGAGAGTAGAGAGAAGATGAGAATGAGCAATGGCTACTTTGGCTATGGGAGTTAGAAAGTTCTTTAATCTGTACAGTGAATCTAGTTTTTTATTGATGGTTTTGATCAATTGGTTAACATGTAGATCAAACTTTAGGTGGATGTCAATAGTGACACCTAGAAGTTTAGTAGATTGGTCAGGAGAGATAATTGTGCCATCTTTGGATTTGATTGTGAAGTTTATGGGGAGGGACTTTTGTGTTGGTAGGAATATAAGCATTTTAGTCTTTTTGGGGTTTAGAATCAGGCGGTGGTTGGATAGCCAGTTTTCTATCGTGTTGAAGGTTGTTTGGGTACTTAGCTGCAACTCTATAGGGGATGTAGCTGAGCAAATCAGTGTTGAGTCGTCAGCGTATTGGATGCAGTTAACTTTAGGAATGGCAGTGTGAAGATCATTGATGAAGATGGAGAATAACAGAGGACCTAGTATGGACCCTTGTGGAACACCCAGGTTGTTTGGTAATAGGGTGGAAAGTTTAGAGTGCCAGAGTACGGCTTGTTGTCTATCACTCAGATAGGACTCAAACCATTGAAGTGACTTTAGATCTAGACAGAGTGATTTTAGGGAATGGATCAATAGTTGGTGATCCACCATATCAAAAGCTTTGGACAGGTCCAGGAATAGGGCTGAAGAAATATGGTTGTTATTACAATGAAAGTTAATGGTGTTAGAGAAGGCTAATAGGGCTGTAGTGGTGCTGTGGTGAGGTCTGAAGCCGTGTTGAGTGTCTGCCAGGAGATGGTTGTTTATTAAGTGGTGCATGAACTGTTTTTGGATACATTTTTCCATTATTTTGGCTAGGGGAGAGAGTATGGCTATTGGCCTATAATTGGATAGTTCAGTAGAGCCTCCCCCTTTATGGAGAGGGATGACATAAGATATTTTCCAGATATTGGGAATATTAGCTTCTATTAATGTACGATTTATAAGTACTGAGATTGGATAGGCAATGGCGTCAGCAGATTTTTGTAGATATTCAGCTGGAAGTTGGTCAGCAACGAGTGTGGTAGGTTTTAGTTTTCTGAGTAAGGTATGGATAAATGATGTAGCAATTGGATGGAAGCTAAATTGTGGAAGATTTTTAGAGGTGGAGCTGTTTGGGCTGTAGGGGCTAGGGGGCATGTTGCTAGCTAGGGTATGGATAGTCTCAGTGAAGAAGCGATTAAAACTATCTGCAACTACTTCTAGTGGTTTATCGGTGAGGGCCACAGGTACAGGGGTAGTCTTTTTGCCAGGGTGTATTAGATTGTTTAGTCCAGCCCAGAACTTTTGAGGGTTATTTTGGTTAGAGGATTGTAGATTACTGTAGTGTTGTTTTTTGTCAAGTAGTATAAGTTTTTTAGTTTCATTCCTAAGTTGCCTGTAATCAATTTAATCCTGAGGGAGTTTAGTAGTTCGCCATAAAGCCCAAGCTTTGTCTCTGAGCTTAATTTTAAGCCTGGTCTCTTTTGAGAGCCACGGTGCAGTTTTTGCCTTGGTTTTTTTTAGAGCGGATGGGTGCATGAAAGTCAAGAATCTCAAGGAATTTTTTGTTGAAATACTGTACTGCTTCTTCTAAGGGGAGGCGTTTTAGCATAGACCAGTTGCAGGATTTTAGTTCAAGTTGGAATTTGGTTAAATCAAATTTTTTTTTTTTTTTTTTTTTTTTTTTATTTCTGACATGTCTTAGTAGAGGTTGGTTGGGGTTGCTTACTTTCTCCTTGATTATATATGTGAGATGGTGATCACTTAGACTATCAGAGAGAGTACCATATGTATACAGGTTGGGGTGATTGTTAATGAGTACCCAATCAAGTATACTTTCTTTCTGGTTGGGCTTACCAGTTCTAGTTGGAGTGTTAATAACTTGCTTGAATGAATGCAAGTTAATATGAGTGGTAAGAGATTCAGAGGGGAACAGGTTCTCCAGTCAGTATTAAGGTCACCAAGAAGTATGGTTTCTTGGGGGTAGTGGATGGATGTCCAATGAAGGATGTCTTCTAATGTAGCTATATTATTACCTTTACAGTTTAAACAGATATGCAGCAAATAATGTTTTAATCAGAAGTGCAGAACAATTGAAAATAAGCACTTATCTTTTGTAGTCTCACAGCAGTTTTTCTAAACAGCAGAGCAAGGGCAGAAGGCCTAATTCACTGCAACGTTTAGCAAATAAGTACAAAGTGGTTTAAACACTGGCTATTTAAGGCAGAGAAACAGGAACCAGCCAAATTATCCAATAAAAAACAGAGCCCTGTGTATTAACTCTAGTCAGATCAGATCAGACCAGACTGAATACCCCTTCCACAAAGAAACAGCTAGGCCTCTCTAGACAAATGATTGTACTGCAAGCTCCAAAGGTCACAAATAATAATATATATTCAGCTCGGTGATAGTGTTTTTTCAAGTACAGCAGCAAGTACAATGCACAGAACAAACAGAGAAACAAAAAGGAGACAAAGATCAGAACAGAGGTAAGGATGGACTCCACCAGGCCTAAAAACAGTTGCACAGTTTTAAACATATGCAGTAAATATTGTTTGTTAATCAGAAGTGCAGAAAACAGTTAAAAATAAGCATTTATATTTTGTAGTCTCTCAGCAGTTTTTCTAAACAGCAGAGCAAGAGCATCAGAAAGCATGATAGCTTTGGATCTTGTCTCAGGACAGGAACTCCACTTTCTAGACACGTGTTTTCTCCAGTAGGTAGACCAACAACAGATCCATCATTCTTCATGCGTGGGAGCAGGACAAGCAAGTTTTTTTTTTCTTTAAAGTAGATACAGAAGTGGGAAGCCCCAGAGAGGTGGACCTGCTTGTTTTCCAAAGATCACCATTAGTTAAAATAATTTTGCTTCAAGGACCAACACAAAGGCGCCTTAACAGTGACTAGCTTCTTGGCGTCTTGCAATTAGGAGTTCACACTGCTATCACAAATTCTTCTAAAAGAAATAAAGGAAAGCGTTAATTCCAGGCATCCATTCTTGAAATCTTCCCAGGCAAAATTGCAAAAATACCCTACTGCCAGGGTATTTCAATTTTAATTCCATTGGCTGTAAATCTAAGCAGCTTCCCCAAATGCTCCTGCAATTTAATTTTGAACAGATGGTCAAGGAGCCAACCAGGCCAAACCTTAGAACAAATAATCACAAGACAAGTTGACCTTATTATACCCAACCTGAATGAATGATGAACATCAGTTTAGATCCTCTCTAACAGTGTCAGTGACCATTGCTCTATCATTTCTACATGATCATTTAAAACTATCAAATTGCGTGCACAGCTGATTTTAGGCAGAATGTTCCATCAACTTTAACTTCAACTTCTAACACATTTGCATCATTAGATTGTATACCTTATACACAGTCTGCAGGATCCAAATGAAGCCCTTGACTTTTTCTCCCTCGCCCTTTCTAATATACTAAATTAAATATGTTCTAGTATCCAGAGAAGACTCCAAGGTTAGCTCTGTCCATGCTTAAGCTCCAGGCTCTTTGCAGTGATGAAGGTTAGGGGCACAACCTGAAAAACTGGAAACTAGATCCAGCCAACCTCCATCTCCACCATATTTACCTAATTTGTAGAAAGGCCACTAGAATATAGCAAACAGCTCAGTTAATGATCAGTATTTGAGACAAAAATTGTCAGCTACCTCTAGTAAACCGAGGCTCTTCTGGAAGTAAGTAAATTAGCATACAAGGCAAGTCACTAAACTCCTTTAAAGTCTCCCCATTCTCCTCAACTAATACCATGTCAACCTTCAGAGAAGGATACAAATCATTTCTAAAGTACCCAGTTTAGGAGATTACTAATAAATTCTGTTCCACTAATCAAAATGCATTAGAAACAGCTTTTACCACTCAACCCTCGCCCTTACCAGGGCGGGCAGCCACTTTACATTTTTCTAAGATTACTACTAATGAAACAAGAACGTTTTTATTAAACCTATATACAAGCTTTGCTAAATTCAGAACCCTACATCCTACATTCCTCAGGAATCCAGCCAAATTCATAAGCAAACCACTTACTCATATATTTAATCTGTCTCTCTCTTTCTCTGCCACACATCATTGATTGTTCTTCCCTCTCTGAAACATGCAGTTATTCTTCCCTTTCCCAAAGTCCCATCTTCCAAAGACTTTGAGGACTTCTAACCTACCTCTAATCTCTGCCAAATTGCAAAATATTTGAAAAACTACGTTTGAACAATTACTCAGACACAAACATTAATAGCAGTGGCCTATTGACAGACCATCAGCATGGTACCTTTAGTATCGCTACTGCACTTCATCAACTAATAGGAACTGTTATAATATGCATGAGGGACTTGTTACAGTGGAGTCTTTATTGCTGTGAATCTGGCATTCAAATCTGTCAGCCATAAATTGTTACAAAAATGCCAAAGACAACTTCAGTAACAGCACCATAACATGGTTTAGAAGTTATTATTCTAACCAGACCTTTAAAAGCTATGCCAACAACGAATATAATGCATGTGATCTTGTGAAGACCTTTGTATTCCAAAGATCTATTCTCGGCTCCCTTCTTTTCTGTCTTTTTATCAATGATATAACACAAGACCTCCCAAGTGTAAATCTCATTCCATACACACAAGATATTTTACTCCCAGAGTTCTGTAAATCAGATGTGACCTTACAGGTACAACTACAATCAAATTTTTCTAAACTTTGCAATTGAAAATCATCCAGTAAACTTCAACATAACCCTTCTAAGACTAATGTAATGATATTTGCAACCTCCCAAAAGTAGCCATGTTATCCACTATCCTACTGCATGATGATATAGATGATAATATCCCAAATGTCAAAGAATGCAAATGTTTGTCTAACTCATGATTAGTCTCTGTTTCAAAACCCATGTAGTCAATACCACAAATAGTCTTCTCCAAAGTCAAGCTCCGCTATAAGATCTCACATCTCCTGTTTCCAGGAGCCAGAACTGCAATTGGCAAAAGTATCCTAAGATCCAAACTTGAATATGGCCTACCCATAATATCTCTACACTCCTACTATAGTGCACAAAGAATTCAGACATCAGAAGCAATATTTTTAAATTTGCCGTCCTTACTTTTTCTCACACACACCACTGTAACCTCATATAAGCGGGAGGGCTAAGAAGCCTGGGGATAGTCTTAAGTGCTGAGCACTCATGGTGCCTTCATTGTGAAGTCGTGCATGTCCTGCAGCTTAAACTCTGCTGACGGATGTACTGTTGCAGGAGGTTCTCTTGACTTTCCATTTGAATTAGTGTTAAATGACTGCCGATAACTTTCTTTTGAGTGCATGTCTAACACATCCCCAACAAAATGTCTGCATTAAAAAAAGTAACTTCATGAGTACTCTAAAGGATAGTGGGTCAGTGGTTAAATGGATATAACTGCACACCCAGGCATGTAAGGCACTCGCCCTTTGGACTTTTGCCTGTAAACAACCAGAGTATGCAGTAGTATCTGTTCAGCACCTGTGATCCAACAGTGTCAGCGAATCTTTGGGTAACATACTTACCTTTTATGCAGAGATCATCAGTAGGATTTGGGTTTTTTCCCCCTATACCTGGACACATGTTCTGGTCCTGGTACTAGTATAATGAGGAAGAAGTGGAGAATGCTGCACTGCTGAGGAGACGTCCTTTGGATAAGATGTTAAACCCCAAGTCCTAACTACTGAGACTAACATAAAAAAAGTATAAGTACGTGTGTGCACCTACGCACAAAGCGTGCATGATTAAGTTCATATGCATACAATTTGTGCTTTACAAAATGAAGTGTTGTCACTTTGAATCTTAAATTCAATATATATTTTGTGGCTTATTGTAAACTTTGTTTTTTTTTCAGTCTGCCTCATCTTTGTTTTTGAAAAGTAATTTTGAATATTTGAGGGGAAATTATCGAAAGGCTGTGAAGTTATTGAACAGCGCAAATATTTCTGAACATCCTGGTTTCATGAAAACAGGTAAAAAAAATCATGTATTCTGTTTTGAAACTGGTAGTGCACTATACTTTTTGTGCTACAAGTTTTTTGTCAACATCTAAGATGCCACAACCTCAATCATTCTATACCATGATGGAAACTGACATTTACTTTTTAATGAATTTTCACGTACTTTTATCATCGACCTTAGGTTAGAATAAGTAACAGGATGATTTAACAGCATTCATTGATTAGGAATACCCTTTTTGGGTTGGTGTCTTTTTAAGATAATGGAAGAATAGTATATTCTCCTTTCGGAGGGACTGTTAAAAGTCCACCGTCTTCTACAGTTTAACTCAACCCTTGCATTTCTTTTTTTCCCTACAAGTATGGTTCTAGTATTTGTTGGGTACCAGTAACTGCCTCCACTTTGTAAAACTTGTATTTCCTTGCATTGGAATCAAAGGAAGAAGTAAAAGCTCACCTATGTCTTTTTTTTTTTTTTTTTTTTTTTTTAAGTTTAACTTACTAACTTTGGCAGAGGAATTTGTGTCTGCCTCCAGGACATACAGCACATGAACAATGGCAAATGTCTTGATGTTTTACACAACATTTTTTATGACTTTTTCTAAATGTTACAGAAAGCTATGGTATTACATTTAACTCATTCTAATATCATATAAAGTAGTATAAACAACCAAAGTTGTATAGCAAAATATTTATTTTGGTAATTTGATGAAGTAATTCTTTTTCATTTGATGATGGCATGATGTGTCTACCACAGTCTCAAATTTCATTTAGAATATCCTGCTTTGGACATCTAAAAAAGTGGCAACCCTAATGTTTTCTCTAACTACAGTGTTTTTTTTTTATAGAATGTAGAGTTGCACATGGAACTAATGATTTGTCATGCTCAAAGGTTATGATTTTGATGAAGTGGTAGTAAGTTGCAATATAACAAATCAAGGAGAAGCATTACAACAGAAGCAAGAAAAATGTATATGAAGATATTTGTGCCTCAGTTAAAAAAAAGTCTCACAACACAAATTCAGGAACAGATAGTTGTACTTATTTTCCGTCTTGTGCTGTGCTCGTAAAGTAGTTACAAGCAAAAACAAGCACATTACTAATTTCTCCAAGTTTCAGGATACCAAAAATTATAATCCTACTGCTGCAGACACTGGTGAGTAACAAAAACAGTTCTTTGAAGTGTTGATTAACAGCTCTTGGAATGCAGTGGTAGATATGAAACCTCAGGAATAGTGTGGTGGAGGGTTTCTTGGTGCTCATAGCATAGGGCTACAAAATGACAAGCGTTACAAAAGCCTTCATTTTACCTACTTTCTTTGGATGGACCTGTGTAATTGCTATGAATAGCTTAAAATAAGCTGTAAGAGAAATGTATTTCATACGTATGGATCATATGAGGTTAACTAGGTTAATAGCCCTGGGACCCTTAACAAGCCTAGCCAAGAGTTTATCCCCCCCCAAAAAAAAAACCTCCGTCAGCGCCTGTCACCCCTGTCAATGATGGACAAAAGGGGGAACCTCTCTGACAAATTTGTGGTTTCCCATCCACTCATCAAGGCTGCACTTGAAGAGTGTCAGCGACGTACTCTGAAGTGTATGGGAAGTCTATTCCAGAGGCAGGGCAGCCTCTGGGAGACAAACCTGTCTCTCCAGTGGGTTTTGTTGATGTTGCATATTAGATTTAGACCCATCGAGCGGGTAATGCTCGATGAGTTAGACTTGCAGATGTTCTTCATGTTTCACTGTTGCAGTCATCACCTGTGGGTTGTCCCTCCTGTGGTAGCCCTCGGCCGGCCTGAATACCAAAGTCAATGTTTTTCTGCGTCGGCCACTATATAGCAAGGCAGCCGACGCTATTACATCAGTCTCTCTTGCCGTGGTGCCCGTAGCAGAAGCAGTTCGCAAGTGTGCTGGTCAGTCGCTACCAGAGTTTGAATTACAGCTGAAAATGTCTAAAGCTAAGTACCCCATTGGGAATCCTTTTTACTTGCACTAACCGATGTCCGAAAAAGTTAACAATTGTCTAGCCTGTGGAAAGCAGATCCCACACCGAGACTTCCATTCATACTGCTTCACTTGTTTAGGCCCAGACCCTGACGTCCCCTGTTGCCAGTTCTGTGCCCTCTTTAACGCGAGAACCATTTGTCATAGAGCTTAACAAACTCCCAATTTAAAGAGGGTACCCAGACTTACCTCCAAATCATTGGGCAGAGGCATTGAAACAAGTCCATACTCTCATATCCCAAGGGGCAGTAGAACCTGTCCCCTTAGATCAAACGGGAAAAGGTTTTTATAGCAGACTATTCCTTGTTCCCAGAAAAGAGGGCACATGGGACCCCCATCCTGGATCTATCCATTCTGAACACCTCCCTGATGGTCCCGAGATTCAGAATGCTAACTGTGCAGCAGCTGCTGCTATGCTGACAAAAACTGCCTGGTTAGTGACCCTAGACCTAAAAGATGCCTACCTCCACATCCCCGTAAGGGAATCCTGCAGGAAATTCCTGCGCTTCAGAGCAGGCTCACGACACTTTCAGTTCTCTGTGCTAGCCTTGGCTTATCTACTGCTCCCAGGGTATTCACCAAATGCTTAGCCCCGGCCATAGCATTTTGCAGACAGAAATATACAGATTATAGATCTGGACGACTACCTCATTGAGGCGGCAGGGTGCAAAGAAAAGCTGCTGCAGGAATCTCCTCTCTGTCAAAACCCTCCTAACCTCCTTTGGGTTCACCATCAACAAGAAGAAATCAAAGCAAACACCCTCCAGGAAGATCATTTTCTTGGGAGCATTGCTGGACACAGCATCCCAAATGGCCTTCCTACCCCCCAAGAAAAGCAGAGTTTGCAGCCTCTCTACTTTACCCAGCTGACTTCCAGAAGTCACTTCACTGCAAGGAAGTTCCTGCAAGCCTTGGGATATATGGCATCTTGCATCTTCCTAATTCCTCTGGCCAGGCTTCACATGAGACAACTTCAGTGATATCTAAAGAACCTTTGGTGTCAGCACTCTCAGCCTCTAAAGACCTCTGTCCTGAATAAGGGCCAAGTTTCTCTGGTGGGCAGGGGCCTGTGACAAGAACAAGGGTCTTCCCTTCTTCCTCCGCCCAACCGGGCAGACCATCACCACCGACGTCTCAGACATTGCTTGGGGCACTCACCTAGCATTTTTGGGATGCCTAACACCTTCCCTTACACTTCAACCAGAAGGAAATGATAGCAGTACAAAAGGCTCGGACATCCTTCAAACCCCAGACCAGGGGTTCTCTTTATCAAAACAGACAACACCACAGCAATGTGGTACATCAACAAACAGGGAGGGACCCAATCCTACCCTCTGTGCAGGCTAGCCATGAACCTGTGGCTGACAGCCGCCTCCTTGGGATTACACCTAATAACCCAATACGAACCAGGGATCAACAACACCCTGGCAGACCATTTATGCAGAAACTTACTGGACCCCCACGAATGGCAGCTCCACAGAAAAATCTTTTTGCAAGTCACTCAGGAGTGGGGAACTCCGGAGGTGGTTCTCTTTGCTTCGCACCTCAACCACCAGCTGAAAAAATTATGTACCAGGGAGTATCACCACCTAGTGTGGAAGGTGGATGCCTTGACCTTCCCCTGGAACTCCATCTTTGTGTACGCTTTCCCTTCTCTGCCTCTTATTCCCAAGGTACTGATCAAGATAAGGGAGGAGAGACCAAAGGCTGTCCTCATTGCTCCAGATTGGCCCAGACATCATTGGTACCCCTTACTGCACAGCCTGACATTACAGCCTCCCAGGCAGCTTCCCCTGATCTCAGACTTCTTGACTCAGGTGGGGGGAATGCGGCACCCAGACTTGCAGACACTCAAACTGTCAGCATGGCTAACACTCAAAAGGTAAACAGGGGGGCCCTGTTAAGCAAACAGGTCCTTGACATTATCCCAGAGTCCAGAAGGCCCAGCACCAGAAAATCTTGCTCAGGAAAATGGAAAAGATTCTGCTCCTGGAGCCAGTCAAGAGGGGGCAATTCCTCACAACCTTCCATCCCTCTTATCCTGGACTACCTAGCGGAGTTGGTCAATAGTGGCCTCTCCTTCTCTTCTATTAAAATCCATGCCTCAGCCATTTCAGCTCATTTCGATATAGATCAGCCCCTGTTCTCTCACATCCTTTGATTAAACAATTCCTGAGAGGGGCTTCTAATATCGGACTTCTTAGAAGGCCACCCACGCCAGCCTGGGACCTGAATTATGTTTTGGAAAAACTAACCTTACCACCCTTCGAACCTGCTGCTTCAGCAGAACAGAGATACCTCTCCTGGAAGACTGCTTTCCTACTAGTTATCACCTCAGCCAGAAGGGTTTCAGAACTTCAGGCACTGATGGCCATTGAGTGCTTCATCATTTTCCATGGTAACAGGGTCTCCCTGAGGACTAACCCCTCCTTTATGCCTAAGGTGGTATCTAATGTGACTCTCAACCAGGACATACATCTACCCACCTTCTTTTTTAACCCTCAAAAGAGGGGTGAAAGAATTCTGCACTCACTAGATGTGCACAGACAGCTCAGATACTACCTGGACCGTACTAAACCCTTCAGGAAAACAGACAAACTTCTTGCCAGCTTTGCCCCAAGGGCAGAGGGGAAGCCCATTTCCAAATGGATATCACACTGTATCCATTTCTGCTACAGAATGCATGGAAAACCACCCCCTAAGTCTGTTCGTACCCATTCTACTAGGTCAGCCTCCACTTCCACAGCATTCCTCAGCGGAGTTCCCACCAGGAACGTCTTGGAAGCTGCCAGCTGGACTTCTGTCCATACCTTCACAAAGCATTACCATCTACTTCATTTCTCTAAGGCTAGGGCAGGGTTTGCCTCTGCATTTCTGCAGGGCATGCTGACCGATGCCTAGGTCTCTTACTAATCCTACCACTCCTCTCCTCAGCTTTGGGAATCCTCCCACGGGTGATGACTGCAACAGTGAAACACGAAGAACATAGTACAGTTGTGTGCACTTACCATAAATGTAGATGTTCGAGTGTATTCACTGTTGCAGTCCTGGTTTCCCTCCTTCCCCCTTATATCCTCTCTCCTTAGGGAGACATAAGCTTCTTATGGTGGCTTTTAGCCACCAGGACCGCTTTACCATGTTTCCTGGGCCTTCTGACTGGTTAGGGCAAGAAAAACTGATGTAATGGCGTTGGCTGCCTTGCTTTGTAGCACTGACGACCTGACATCAGTCAACAAGCAACAGCGGCTGACGCAGAAATGCATTGACTCTGGTATTTGGGCTGGCTGAGGGCTACCATAGCAGGGATAACACACAGGTGATAACTGCAACAAAGAATACACTCGAACGTCTACATTTATGATAAGTGTACACAACTGTACTTTATGGAGCATCTCTAGTAGGGCAGGGTCCGATATTGCCTTGTAGGCGAGACAGATCACCTCTGAGCAAATCTGTATGATGATTGAAAAAGGTAAGACTGTTCTCTGTTGCATACCGCTTTCTCAGAGGCGATCTCTGTCCAACGTACAAAGCCATGTCCAACCCAGAATTGTTGAACATGCTCCATCTTAGTAAAACCAAATCTACTCAAGCTACACGCTCTAGGGATATAAACCTCAGCACAACAATGAATAGAACATGCTGGAGGGATAGATTCCCTTCGCAGAGACTTCCCTTACTATGGAACAGGGTCCCGATCTACATAAGACAGAGCCCCTCACTATCACTCTTCAAGAGGAACCTTGATGAGTGGATGGGTAACAGAAAGTTCACACCGGGGATCACACCAACAGCACTACTAGATAGGGGCCAAGGGTACTAGCTGCTAGTACAAGGGTCTAGGGAACTACTAAAGGGGTGGTGAATACTGCACAACGTGGCTGGGCTAATATATGCCTTTGGGCAGATAGCTCAGTACCAACCTATGAACCAAGTAGAGTGATAGTGATTTAAGGATAGGACAGGTGTTAGAGGCCATGTATTCTCTTTGTGAGGTTTTTCTGTGGCCATTCCAGTTAGACCAGGTATTTGGAGAGGTACTTATGAAATGGGGCATTATACTCAATTATCAGTCTAACAACGGAGGAGTACAGAGAGGTAATGACCTCCTTTTTTCTGGATGCAATCCCTTTATTTATGAGATGAACCAAGTAAAAGGCTTTTCTGACCACTGCCGCCACATGATGGTTGAATGTGAAATTGTTGTCAACTTTTGAGTACCCAGGTCTCTCACCACAGATTTGTGTGCGTAGGGGGCTGCTATTGATGTGACAATCAGCAGGGACTGTATTTTTACCGAATGTTGTGATAACACATTTATTTGCATTTAACTTAAGGCCATGTGTTTGGCACCAGTTATTTGTAGCTGTGAGACCCTCTTGCAGTATGTTAACATCCTTTGGGGAGTCAACGACAACACCCAACTTACAGTCATCCGCAAACATGGTCAGCCATAGGGCCTTTGTCTTTGCCTGGCCTCTGAGAAGTAGATGCCAAGTAGTAGGGGTCCCAGGACAGATCCCTGGGGGACACCACTAGTGACAGGTCTGTTGTCGGAAGTGGCAGTGCCTATTTTGACCTTGTGGGTCCTGTGAGCCAGTTGGCCACCCATCTGACGAGATAGGGATTAACACCAAGTTGTGTTAGCTTTTCAATGCTGCCAGAGTGGGGGATTGTGTCAAAGGCCTTGGCCAGGTCAAGGTAAGCTGTATGTGCTGACTTTCCCCTCATCCAGGGCCTTGGTGACCGTCTCAAAGACGTCAACTAGGTTCAGTAGGCAAGATCTGCCCCTGACTAATCTGAATTGGGTGGGGTCAAGTGCCTGGATATTGCCTACGTCCTTGTTTATGAGATCCATAATAATACGCTCCATGGCTTTACAGATCGGGCTTGTCAAGCTAATGGGGTGATAGTTTCCTGGCACCACCTTTGTGCAAGGGGATGACAATGGGGGTTCTCCTCCCTGCTGGAATGATGCCTGTAATTAGGCTGTGGTTGAATAGGGTGCTCAGTGGCAAAGTTAGTTCTTGCTGGAGATGGTGCAGAATGCAGCCTGGGATACTGTCTCAGGTCCCATGGAGGCTGTGTTCTTTGCCTTAGATAGGGTCTTTAACACTTGATCTACAGAGATGTGAGGTGTGGGACAAGCATCAAAGATGTCGACTGGGCCTTTGGGGGGGCGATAAGTGGGTAAAGTTCGCTGGTCATTCAGGGAAAAAAGTGCAAACGCTTCCTGCTATAGAAGGTTTCCAGGATGCCTATGACTCACACTGCTGCCGTTGAATCTCAGTGGTCTAGCAAAGTGTTGTCATTTCCTTGAGTCTAGCATGACTTGTATAAAGGGGATAAGATCACGTTAATGTGGAAGCCCCTGTATCAGTCATTTTGTGTAAAAACATATCAGAATTTTATAAGAAGCATCTGCAGTGATTTTGATGCATTAAATTATCTCAGAAAACAAAGATACACTGAAAAAAAATTTGTTTTGAGTTCCAATGTAGAGTATGATTGAGCTTCAACTCCCTGATGTTTGCCATTGTCAGGCTGTTTTTTTTTCAGATGTTATAGGGTTTCCATTTCATGGGATTGTCCATGCTGGCTATCACATATGAAGGCATAATTTTCCCATGTCCCATGGCATCTTAAGATGTTACTTCTGTATTCTGTCACTGCACTAACTCTTTACATATAGGTATAACCCTGCCACTAGACAATTCATTTGACTGAGAATTCTCACAGCAGTCAGGCAGCCCCTTTTTTGCAAGTTCAGATTATTTGGCATGAGGTACCATTCAGCGTCCATTAGAAGAACAGGTGCTCATTCAGGCAGTATGGAGGGCACTCATGATAGTTATTCAAGCTGCAGCCTAGCAACAGTGCCTCTTCTGGTCTCAAGTGTTAGAAGTTTTTCCAAAGAAGTATTTTATTTCTTCTGTTTTTTTGGCATTGACTAAGCTGGACCATGTTATTTAAAAATGTTAGTGTTTTGCCTGTTTAAATACATACATTTTAATTTGACTAGTGGGACAGAGTATTAAGCATACAACATAGTATTGAGCATACAGCATTCTCTGAGAAATATGGTACTCGAGAATGCATTATTGCTCAGAATGGATCATTGCAGATCTAAAATAATGGCGAATTGCCATTCAAAAGCATGCACACTGATTGGATAGACCAATCAGTGTACTTGTTGTAAATCAAGCATATAGCAATAGAAAAAAGTCCAGCCCCTGAAGTACCATTGAGAGGCCAGACTTTTCTACTGGTATATGCTTAGAGGACAGAGCAGAATGCAAGAAAAATCAGGTATGTTCTACAGAACTAAAGAAACAGAAACATACTTGATTTTCGTTATATTTTTTTCCTTGTATTTCTGCTTTTTCCCTCCTAAAGTCTCTGCAGACTCTTGTACCTCTCAACTGTCCAGATTTTTACCTCATAGTTTTGGTCTTTTCCTCATAAAAATGTAGTTTTCTGGCAAGCCACTCTAGATTGAAGTCCGTAAATAATGACAGACATTTGAGGTTTAGGCTTCATATCCTACAGAAAAATGCACATTAACACAGTAACTTTATAAGTTTATAAGAGCAGTAAACTCTGTCCCTTTTTTTTTTTTTAACCGTTATTCCCCCCATTATGTTGAGTTTTGTTTAGGTTTCTTGCCTTAAGAACCTGTAATGGTGTGTGTGTGTGTGTGTGTGTGTGTGTGGGGGGGGGGGGGGGGGCAGCAACTGAGATTCTCTTTTCTCCATTGTTTTCCTGAACAGCACTGATATACTGTTCAGGTGTGGGAGCACAAGTCCCATACTCACATGCACAGTACCTCAGCAGACATGGAAAACAGTGGAGGAACACTGCAGTGTTGTTTTACAAAGATATTATTTAAGAAAGGTAAGCAATATTTTTCTTAACTAAATTTGTTGTATAATAGCTTTACCCAACTGATCAAATTTCGCCATACTTGGGTGAATCCTCTGATACCCACAACCAGTCTTAGGTGATTACTAAAATTATGTTGTTCTTTTTTAGCATACATTAAATATTTGGATTTTGTTATTAGTGTTTTGTCCATATGAACATCGAAAAAATTGTAATTATCAGCCTGATCTGAAATAAATTTGATTTGTCCCTCTGCTGGGATGTATTTTAATGTATGTTTTTGTTAAACCTTATTGGTTTCTTTGTTTTCTGTAACCTCTGAAAAAATATTCTAAGGAAGCTTTTGTGAACTTGTGGCTTTTAGGTACTGCTGACAGGAGCTTAATTTTCTGCTTTCTTCTCATGTTTAAAAGTAAATTTCATGGTGTGGGATAATTTTGCTTGGGTGAATTAAAAACTAAGGTTGTATGGCAAAAAAAATCCCACTGATTATTCAGTTGGAAAAAAAAATTACCAGTCACTGCAGCCATCGTGTCAAAAGCAGAATTATGTTGACTTCCTATGGCTTTATGTGCTTAGCTGTCATTTTATACTATTTACTTTTATGGAAGTAAAATAAGAATTCAGTATTACTAGGCCATATTTAAAATATCACTGCAGATAATGACTGTGTTTTCTAAACTAGAGCTTAATAGACAAACGGTGTCCTGTACTTTGACAGGCTCCTTCTTAAGGATGTAATTGAAAGGCAGTGTTTTATAAATGATTTTGACAGCCAGTACTTAACTCTGTTCCTAGAAAAAAATGTGCATATTATTTTCAGAGATGTAAGACTGGGTAATTAATTACAAGAAATATTCTGTAAGAAATCCTTTTTTTAAGCTGCCTACTTGATTTTTTATGTTTGTGTGTGTGTGTGTGTGTGTGTGTGTGTGTAAGAATGTTGTATATGGAGTGCTCTGGTACATAAGAAAAAATGTCAATTATCTGTATTATATTGAGGATGTCCTCCCATATCACTGTTGCAGTATTCATAACCTGTGAGATTTCCTGCCAAATGTAGCCCAACATCCGGCCAGTATACTAAATTCTCTGTGTCTTCCCAGGATAGTACATCAGCCATATGCTCCCCACCCAGGTGTAAGGTATAAAGATTTATGTATGCTGAATCCTCAATTTCTTTTCCGGACGTCTAAACACTGCCTTTCACTCATCTGGTTTCCACCAAGGCATTTACATAAAAGTGCCCCTTTGGAGTTCCTTCTTTTTCTTTCTTTACTTGTGTACTTGGGGTTTATGTCATCCAGGAAGGGAAAATGTCGACGCAGATTTCCCATAAAGACCGTCACCAGACGTGTTTGTTCTGCCTAGGTGCTTCACACAATCATACCCAGTGTATCATTTGTCAGACCTTTGTCCCCAAGAAACTTCATAGCCTGAGTCTGTCCTCTGTCCATCTATCTCGAAAACAAGTGTCTGAAACTTTTGACCAAGGGTACCATGGCTGAGTCTACCTGATCTGAGGTACAGCCATCTCTCAAAAAGAAGTCCAAGAAGTCTTGGTCTGATCCTGCTGCTATCCAGCCTCCACCAGCCATCTCTCTCGCGGTGAGTGAAAACCTTGAAGGCTGTCCAGTGCAGACATCAGTTTCCTCTGCTGTGACATGATCAGAGACCGGCATGGAACCAGTCTCTCGCACATCCTCTGAGGCAATGACTGATCATTTCCAAAGGGTCTAGAAGGATTCCCCAGATTCCGTTAAGGAAAGAAGTCCCTGGTACCCTTATTAAGTCTAGGCATGGCTCTGAGCCTACTAGGTTGCTAAAAGCGGATGTCCGTCTGAAGAATAAAAAGCAGAAAAATAAGCACATTTCTCCCATTGCCAAGAATCTGCAGAGGGAATGGCAGGATTTACTCTGGGCTTGTTCAATGCCCTGATGGCCTTAAGACCACCTCAGTTGGTGTCTGTTCCTGCTTCTTCTTGGTTTTGTACTCCAGCTAAAAGGACTAGGGAGTCTGATTCTTCAGATGAGGAGGCAAATTCAGGGGATGTGTTATTGGCCTACTCCTGACAGATTTCCTCTCCTTTAGACTATGGGTCTGAGTAAGTGGATTCCTTGAGTACTGACTCTCCTTTTGAGGAGTTGTCCTTTGTGGGCACAGTAGTTCACATGATGTAGTTTTAAGTGGGATTGCTCACAGGTCTGTGATATTCAAAAGAGGTACTATGACTTGTTGCAGATGGACTCACTTGAACCTTCTGCTGTCACCCCCTCTTCTCGTTGGATGCTTTGTTTGAAACCTTTGCAGCTGCTGCTTTGGCCCCGATTCCCAAACTCCAGCCCCTAAGAAGCGTGATCATTTTTGTAAAGTGCCTGAGACCTTTAAGTATCTCTACAAGTGTCCTCCTTCAGACCCAGCTGTGGTCTCTCTTTCAGCAAACAAGCCATCCAAGCATTTGCTCTATTCCAAACTCCTTCCTTACTTCTGATAAAGGATAGTAGGGCTATGGAGAGGTTGGAGGGAAAAGTGTGCAGTTCTGACACCATGGCCTTCAAGGCCATTAATTATTAAACCCATATGACCAGGTAGTTCTCGACTGTTTTGTCACGGGGGTGGGGGGTGGGGGGTCTGACCTTCCTGACTGTGAAGGAAAGACTGCTGCCCTCTCCTTATTATTAAGTTCCACATGTTCTTCGTGTTTCACTGTTGCAGTCATCACCTGTGGGTTATCCCTGCTGTGGTAACCCTCGGCTGGCCCGAATACCAGAGTCAATATTTTTCTGCATCAGCTGCTGTCGCTTGCTGTCTGATGTCAGCTTGTCAGTGCTATAAAGGAAGGCAAGCCAATGCCATTACATCAGTCTTTCTTGCAGTGGAGCCCATACCAGAATCAGTTCGCAAGTGTGCTGGTCGCTCGCTACCAGATTTTGAATTACAGCTGAAAACGTCTGAAGCTAAGTACCCCATTGGGGATCCTTTTTTACTTGCACTAATCTATGTTTGAAAAAGTTAATCTCGCCTGTGGAAAGCAAATACCACACCGATACTTCCATTCTTACTGCGTCACTTGTTTAGGCCCAGACCACGACTTCCCCCATTGTCGGTTCTGTGCCCTCTTTAATGTGAGAACCATTTCTTGTAGAGCTCTTATTATAGCCAGGTATTTTTCTCTTCCGTCTTCGCATTCTGAAGTGGCGTCCGTCAGGCTACAATCCATAGACATTCCAAAAAAATGTAAGGATAAAGATGGAGACAGACCACACAAGGCTAAGCCTTCCGACGAGACTACCGCTAAGCAGGTCATCAGTTCTCTGGAATTCAGTGAGGCGCCTTTGCAGCCCCTGATGCCCGGTTCGGTACCTTTTCAGGCCTCTTCTGAGACACTTTCGGAGTTTGGTATGCCAAAGAAATCTTCTTCATCTTCCAAGCCTTTGGTTGCCTCTGTCTTAGTTTGGTCCAGAGCCGTGACACAGCTACCGGCTTCCGATGAGATCTTCTGGAATACTGATTCTAGACAAAAAACGTTGTCGTCTCCTCCGACTACCGTTTCTGTCAGACCAATGTATACTCCTAGGCCCAGAGGTAAGGCTACTCCTAAGAAAACTACCTCTAGCCACCATTTTACTCTTGCTCCACCACTCCAAGCTCAAATGCTTAAAATGGAGGACCTTATCACCCTTATCAGGGGTAGTCAGGCCACTTCTTCTAAAAGGAAAAAATACCTTTTTCCTGGATTCTGAGGAGTCTGATTATTCAGATTTTGAAGAGGAACAACATCCTCTGACTGCTTATGAGGACTCAGATGCAAAGGAATCCATTCCTCCTGCTTCCCCTCCAGAAGATGTTTCCTTTGGGGAAACCCTTCACACCCTCAGGGAACATTTCCACTGGGAATCCCAAGACTTCCCTCAGTCTAAGAAAAAGTTTCTAGACCTGCCCCAGCACAGACCCTTTGCCATCCCTCCAATCTTAGAGGTGGTTGATGATGTCTTCCATGAATCCAGTTTAGCTCCTGACGCCCTCCCACCTGCTCCCAGAAAACCTGATAGGTATTACAGAATTCCATATTCTCGCAAATACATGTACAGAAATCCTGCTACAGACCCGGAGGTCACTATACAGGGACCAAAAAGAGCTAAGGCTAGTTCTGCAAAGAATCCTACTCCATCTGACAAAGATTCCAGAGCTCTGGACAGATGAGGTAAAATAGTATACACCTCTGCAACCTTAGCTATCAGAGCACTCAACTGTCAGTTCCACATGTTAAAATATCAACAACACACTTTGGAACTATTAAAGCAAAAGATTTCAACCTTTCCTGACTGTGCCAATTTGAAAGAGTTAGCAGATTTACTGCACTCTACTTGTCAAGTGCCTAGACACTCATTACACTTTGGATATGATGCCCTAGAAGCTGCAAGCAGGGCAGCAGTGTCAGGATCCGTCATTAGGAGACATGCATGGTTGAAGGAACAACTTCTCCCTGATCATGTCAAATCCGAGTTACTTGATGCACGCTTGGATAAGGACAGCTTATTTGGAGCAAAAGCAGAAGAGGTGCTTAAAAAGATGGAAGACAAAGCAAAATCTATGCAAACAGTAAAATATTTCCTTCAGGTACAACCTCTTAAGTTCAGCAGGAATTTTCCCTCAAAACACTGGTCCTTTCCAGCACCTAGCAGACAGTGGCAAGACAAGCCCCACAGGGACAGACCACCCAGACTCCTATCCCAGGGACAGCAGAGAACCAGACAGTGGACCTCTTCCACTCCAAAGGCAGGGAGTTCTAAACCATCCCTCTATGGCGAAAACTCTCAATTACTCCCTCTCCCCCCCTCCGCCCTCTTTTCACTCACCAAAAACTAGGAGGAAGGCTCTCCCTCTGCAAAGAAAATTGGCTTTTTGTAACAAAGGACCAACTGGTCTTAAAGATAATTTTTGAGGGATACAAATTCTTCTTCAACGAACTCCCAATTCCAAGAGGGTACCCAGACCTACCTCCAAATCAGTGGGCAGAGGCATTGAAACAAGTTCAAACTCTCGTTTCCCCAGGGGCAGTAGAACTTGTCCCCTCAGATCAAACAGGCCAAGGCTTTTATTCCAGACTATTCCTTGTTCCCAGAAAAGAGGGCACTTGGTGCCCCATCCTGGATTTATCCATTCTGAACACCTTCCTGGTGATCCTCAAATGCAAAATGGTAACTTTGCAGCAGCTGCTGCGTATGCTGCCAAACATGCATGGTTAGTTAACCTAGATCTAGAAGATGCCTACCTCCACATCCCCATAATGGAATCCTGCAGGAAATTCCTTCGCTTCAGGGCAGGCTCACAACACTTTAAGTGTGCTGTTACTCTTTGGCTTATCTACTGCTCCCAGGGTATTCACCAAATGCTTAGCACCGGCCATAGCCTTTTGCAGACAGAAAAATATACAAATTTACCCTTATCTGGACGACTGCCTCATTCAGACAGATTGCAAAGAAAAGCTCCTCAAGGACCTCCTCTTTGTCAAAACCCTCCTAACCTCCTTAGGGTACACCATCAATGAGGCCTACTGACTTGCATATTAAACCGACACCATCTTCTTCTTAAAGGCCTAAAACTCGATCCATGCCCAGAAAACAGACGTCCAGACCGCATGGTCAGGCCCCTATGCCTAAAAACAAATTATAAGAATGGCTGAAGACCTTATTACTCTACTCAGGTGAAGCCACCCTTCTCCCTCTAAGAGTCCTAGAACTGATTTTCCTTCTGATTCTTCTGAACAGTATTCTGAAATTTCTGTTTTTTTCTGATGACCAGGATTTGCCCTTATCTACCTATGAGGATTCTGATGCAGAGGACTCCATTCCGTCTGCTTCCCATCCAGAGGATTTCTCTTTTGGTTAAACCTTGCATACTCTTAGGGAACATTTCCGCTGGGAAAGCCAGGATTACTCTGACTCCAAAAAGAGGCTTAGGGAATTCTTACTCCTGTCTCAACACAGGCCTCTAGCTATCCCTCCTGTACTGGACATTGTAGATGATGCCTTCTCGGAATCTAGCCTGGCCCCTGACACCTTACCTCCTGCTCCCAGAAAACCTGATAGGTATTACAGGGTAACTCACTCTCACAAGTTCCTCTTTAAAAATCCTACTGCGGATCCTGAGACCATTTCACAGGGACCCAAGGGCATTAAGGCCACTACTGCCAGAAATCCTACCCCCACTGATAGAGATTCCAGGGCGCTGGATAGATGGGCTAAGAAGGTATACACTTCTGCAACGTTAGCCATTAGGGCCTTAAACTGCCAGTTTCATATGTTGAAGTATCAACAGCATATCATTGGATTGCTTAAACAAAAAAATGATGTGGATTCCTGACTGTACTGAAAGTAAAGAATTACAGGATTTAATGCATTCTGCTGAACAAGTGGGAAAACATATTTTGCAGTGTGGTTTTGATTCATTAGAGGCATCTTGCAGGGCTGCGTCACAGGGTCTGTACTTAGAAGGCATGCTTGGCTTAAGGAGCAATCTTTGCCAGATCATGTTAAAGCTAAATAACTGGATGCTCCCTTAAACCATGACCACCTGCTTGGCAACAAAGCAGAAGAAGTACTTAAAAAGATGGAGGAAAAAGCTAAATCTATGCAAACTGTTAAAGATTTCCTGCAAGTACAGCCTCCCAGATTTAGCAGGCACTGGCCCTCTAAGAATTGGTCATTTCCTGCCTCTTCCAGGCCTACTCAGTCCAAACCCAGAACCAGCAGAACACCCAGGCTTCAGCCCCAGGGTGCTCACAGGACTAAGCAGTGGGGGGCTCCCACTTCCAAAGCAGGGAGTAGTAAGACTCCCCCCATGGTAAACTGTCTCATTGACTTAACTTTAAACCTTCCAAGCCCTGCTCAACTAACTGTTCCTTTAGGGGGAAAGATCGCCTTGCATGCAAAAAATTGGGAACTCATTATCCAGGACAAATGGGTTCTAAATATAGTTTCCCAAGGATACAGATTCCACTTCCACTCCTTACCAACCCCAAACGGTTGGCCAGACCTACCCCCAAATCAGTGGGCAGGGGCTCAAAAGCAGGTTCACTCTCTTTTAAGCATCAGGGCTATTCACCCTGTCCCACAAGGAGAATGGGGGCAAGGTTTTTGCTCAAGACTTTTCCTGGTACCCGGAAAGACAATTCCTGGCGTCCTATCCTGGACCTGTCTATTCTAAACACATTTTTGGTAATCACAAAATTCAAGATACTAACTCTTCATCAGCTGCTTCCCATGCTAGGCAAAAATGCCTGGTTGGCAACACTGGATTTAAAGGAAACCTACCTGCACATCCCAATAAGGGAATCTTACAGAAGATACCTACTCTTCAGAGCAGACTACATGCACTATCCGTTCTCTGCACTGCCCTTTGGCTTATCTAACACAAAGTGCCTAGCTCCAGTCATTGCATTTTGCAGGCAAAGAAATATTCAGATATACCCATACCTGAACGATTGTCTAATTCAGGCAGAAAGCCAGGACATACTATTAAGTCATCTGACATTTCTAAGGAAATTGCTAACTTCTCTAGTGTACACCGTAACCATACCGAAAAAAAAATAAAATATTGTACCCTGCCAACAAATTGTATTCCTGGGCACAAGCTTGAATACAACTTCGCAGATGGCCTACCTCACGCCAGAGAAACAAGTTCATTTGACAGCCTACTTCAATCTACTGGTCACAAAGACCCAGTTATCTGCAAGGAAAACAAGCACTGGGGTTCATGGCTTCTTGCATTCTACTAATTCCATATGCAAAACTGCATATGAGGAAACTACAATGGTATTTAAAAAGCCTATGGTGTCAACATTCTCAGAATCTAGAATCAGTGATTCCTATCATACCTTGTCTAAAGATAGAGTTCCCTTGGTGGGCAGAGGCCTGCCACCAAAACAAGTGACTGCCATTCACTCTACCCCCTGCTGCCCAAACCCCAACAACAGATGCATCAGACTATGCATGGGGGGCTCAGTTGGCAGGGCAGTGCATTCAGGGCAAATGGATCCCAAGTCAAATGCACCTGCATATCAGTCAAAAAGAAATGTTAGCTGTATGGAATGCTCTGACAGCCTTCAAGGACCACATTCTTCCAGGACAATTATTGGAAAAGACGGACAACACCATTGTTATGTGGTAAATAAACAAGCCGGGGGAACCCAATCATACCCTCTCTGCAGACTAGCCATGGCTCTGTGGAACATAGCCTTGAGCTACCAAGTGCACCTACATACTCAATTCCTGCCAGGAAAGCTAAATACACTGGCAGACGACCTAAGTAGAAATCTCTTGGACCCACACGAGTGGAAATTGGAACCAAAGATATTCAACATGTTGAGAAACAAATGGGGTAGCCCAGAGATAGACATGTTGCCTCCCCTCAGAACTGCCAATTGGACAAATTCTGCACAAGGACTCCTCACATGCAAGCTTAGAAAGTGGATGCCCTGTCCTTCACCTGGAAGTTTATGCCTTTCCCCCTATGCCTCTCTTCTCCAAAGTGCTACTAAAGATCAAACAGGACAAACCAAGGACAATACTGATTGCACCGGACTGGCCACGCCAGCACTTGTACCCCCTCATGCGCAGTGTGTCACTGTTAGCACCATGGCACCTGGCTCAGACCCCTGCTCTGCTATCCCAGCAGGAGGGCCAGATTCTGCACCCACAGCTTCAAACACTGAACCTTGCAGCCTGGCTAATTACTTGACCTCTCCGTTACCATCCCTCAGTAAGCAAGTGATGGATGTCATTCTGGAGGCAAGGAGGTCTAGTACTAGAAAATCCTATGCTGAAAAATGGAAAAGATTCTGTTCCTGGAGCCAAACTCAGGGAATGGGTACAGCAGTACCCAATTTACCTTTGATTCTTCAGTACTTAACTGAGATGCTTCGCAAGGGCCTCTCCTTTAATTCCATCAAAATTCATGCCTCAGCCATTTCAGCGCATTACAACACAGAACCACCCCTCTTCTCTCATCCACTGCTGAAGCAATTCCTCACAGAGGCCAAAAACTTAAGACTACCCAGGAGCGCCCCTACTCCAGCCTGGGACCTTAACTTTGTATTAGAAAAGCTCACTCTTCCTCCCTTGGAGCCAGCTGCAAATGCAGAGTTGTAATCTCTTTCTTGGAAAACAGCCTTCCTTCTTGCCATCACTTCAGCAAGAAGGGTGTCTGAATTACAGGCCCTCATGACAGTCGAGATTTCATCATCTTTCATGCGGACAGGGTGTCCCTCAGGACCAATCCCCCATTTATGCCCAAGGTGGAATCCAATGTGGCTCTTAATCAGTCCATTCATTTGCCAACCTTCTTTTCTAATCCACAACAAAGGGGAATGAATACTGTACTCCTTGGATGTACACAAACAACTGAGATTTTACTTGGACAGAACTAAGCATCTCAGGAAATCTAAACAGCTGCTGGTGGCATTTGCTGCAGGGGCAGGAGGGGAAGGTCATTTCAAAGCAAACCATTTCTAAGTGGATAGGCCATTACATTCATCTCTGCTATAAGCACCATGGAAAACCTACCCCACAGGGGATAAGACCACAATCAACCAGGGCTGCATCTACCTCTACAGCCTTTCTCAGAGGTGTCCCTACCAGAGACATCCTAGAAGCCGCTACCTGGAGTTCTGTACATACCTTCACTAAGCATTACCACTTGCCAATTTTTTCTAAATCCAGAGCTGGCTTTGCCACTGCAGTCTTGCAGGGCCTTTTAGCTGGTCCAAATGCTATCTAACTGCCTCCTCCCATCCTTAGCTTTGGGAATCTACCCAAATGTGATGGCTGCAACAGTGAAACACGAAGAACATAGTACAGTTGTGTACACTTACCATAAATGTAGATGTTTGAGTATATTCACTGTTGCAGTCCTGGTTACCCTCCCTCCAGCCCCCTGACTTCTATTGACTATACCTCTATTCTTGTTTACTATGCTTAAAGCTTTCTGGTGTATTTGCTTTTTGTTGGAGGTGTACCCTTGTATATAATTGCTTCCCATTATGGAGGCACCTGACATCTGGGGCAAGAAAAACTGATAAAATGGTATCAGCTGCATGCTTTATACCCCTGACTACCTGACGTCATGGAAGATGAGACAGCAGTTGACGCAGGACCCAAGACTTGGATAATCAGGCCAGCTGAGGGCTACCTGCAAGCAGATAACCCAACTGTGATGACTGCAGCAGTGAATGCACTTGAACATCTACATTTATGGTGAGTGTACACAACTGTACTTTCTCCCATACTATTATTATACAGTTTTTCAGAGGGGCTTCTAATATCAGACCTCCCAGAAGGCCCACCCACTCCAGCCTAGGACCTGAATTATGTTTTGGAGAAACTTACTTTACACCTTTCAAACCTGCTGCTTCAGCAGAACTAAGATACCTCTCCTGGAAGACTGCCTTTCTTCTAGCTGTCACCTCAACCATAAGGATTTCAGAACTTCAGGCAGTGATGGCCATTGAGCCCTTCATCATCTTCTTGCAGACAGGCTCTCCATGAGGACTAATCCCTCATTTATGCCCATGGTTGTATCTAATGTAACTCTCAACCAGGCCATACATCTACCCATCTTCTTTCCTAACCCTCAAAACAAGGGAGAAGAATTCTGCACTCACTAGATGTGCACAGACAGCTCAGATACTATTTGGATTGTACTAAACCCTTCAGGAAAACAGACCAAGTACTTGTCAGCTTTGTCCCAGGGGCAGAAGGGAATCCCACTTCCAAAGAAACCATTTCCAATTGGATATTACACTGTATCCATTTCTGCTACAGATTGCATGGGAACCCCCTCCCTTAAGTCTATCCAAACCTATTCCACTAGGGCAGCCTCCACTTCTACAGCATTCCTCAGAGGAGTTCCCACCAGGGACATCCTGGAAGCTGCCACCTGGACTTCTGTCCATGTCCATAACTTTACCAAGCATTACCACCTACCTGTAGTTTCTAATGCTAGGGCAGGGTTTGCCTCTGCCGTTCTGTAGGGCATGCTAACCCATTCCTAGGTGTCTTGCTAATCTTACCACCCCTCTCCTCAGCTTTGGGAATCCTACCACAGGTGATGACTGCAACAGTGAAACACGAAGAACATAGTACAGTTGTGTACACTTACCATAAATGTAGATGTTCGAGTGTATTCACTGTTGCAGTCCTGGTTTCCCCACCCTCCTTCCCCGTTATATCTTCGTTCTTTAGGGAGACATAGGTTGCTAACTGTGGCTGTTAGCCACCAGGACCACTTTACCATGTTTACTGGTGCCTCTGACTGGTTAGGGCAAGAAAAACTGATGTAATGGTGTTGGCTGCTTTCCTTTATAGCACTGACGACCGGATGTCAGACAGCAAGCGACAGCAGCTGACGCAGAAAAACATTGACTCTAGTATTTGGGCCGGCCGAGGGCTACCACAGCAGGCATAACCCACAGGTGAAGACTGCAACAGTGAATACACTCGAACACCTACATTTATGGTAAGTGTACTCAGCTGTACTTTCTGAGGTTGCCCATCACTCAGTCAGATGTAGTTATGATGCAGCTGATGCATCCTCTATTGCTTCTTGTTCTTTTATGCAGAGGTACCCTTGGCTTTGCCTACAGGCTTTACCTGATGATATTAAGGCCAAGCTTCTGGATACTCATTTGGACAATCAGAACTTCTTTGGTACAGCTGCTCTTGACTTGTTTGACTCTGCTAGACAAAGGTAAAGTGATGCAGGATATTAAATCTTTTGTTTCTTACATACTCAAATTTCAGAGAAACTCTGCTTCTAAGCCTGCTTTGTGCATAGGCAATCTCACCATCCTTCTAAGGGAAAGAAGATTCCTAAACGTATTTTTGCTGATAAATCCACCCAGACTTCTAAAACTCAAAAGCCCCCTTTTTAGGACAAATCTGCCTTCACCTGACATACTTTCTCCCCTTCCCCTCAGCCAGGTTCCCTGTCCCTCAGCCTTTCCCTATCCCTTCATGTCTGGCTACAGATAAGTTAAGATTCTGGAGTTTTCTCCATTATGGTTATTTTTTGATACAGAAATCCCTTCCAGTCTTCTCAGGTCTTCCTCAGGCTACCCCAAACCAACTTTCTCATTTTCTTGGAGTTCTGCAGGATTTACTGGATTTAGGGCACTATTCATCCAGTTCCTGTATCCCAAAGGGGAACAGAGTTTTATTCCAGAATGTTCATAGTTCCCAGAAAAGAGGGATCCTGGAGACCGGCCCTAAATCTTTCCTTCCTAAATACCTTTCTAAAAATTCTCTCCTTTTGGTTGCCTTCCCTACAGACTCCCGTCTTACTTCAACAGGCTTTTCTGTTATCACTAGACGTAAAGGAAGCCTATCTTCATGTTCCCATTCACCTTCTGTTGAGGAAGTTTTTATGTTTCTCTGCTTCTTCTTCTCATTTTTAGTTCTCTGCTTTGATTTTTGGTCTTTGTAGCCCCAAGGGTGTTCACCAAATGTCTGGCCCCTGTTATAGCCTTTTGAAGGATTCTGGGAATCCAGATATTCCCATATCCCAATGGTCTGCTTATTCAGGTTCCCTCCTAATCCAGGTTTTTGCAGGATCTGAGCTTCACCATGCTTTTCTGTGCAGTCTGGGATTCAACATCAATCTCAAGAAATCCGGTCATACTCCTTCTCAAGACCACATTTTTCTGGGATGCAGAATTCAGACCATTTCAGTGTTGGCTTCTCTTGCTTATTCCAAGATTCTGCCTCAGACAACCTACTTCCAGTGTCTGCTTTCCATTTCCCTCATTTCTGCAAGGGAATTTCTCAGAATCCCTGTGTTTATGGGATCTACCATTCCCATGTTCCCCTTGGTCAAGTTTCACATGAGGAAACTTCAGTGGTACCTAAAGATGGTTTGGCTTTAACATTGTCATCCCTTGGAGTTTGCAATTCCCTTTCTTCCTTGTCTCAAACTCAAGTTGCTCTGGTGGGGTAAGCAGGTCTCTCCCAATCCAGGGCAACCTTTTCTGACCCCTACCTCTACTCAAGAGCTGTTCACAGACTCTTTTGATGATGTTCTTCGTGTTTCACTGTTGCAGTCATTACATTTGGGTAATCTGCTGACAGGTTGCCCTCAGTCAGCCTGATTAACAAAGTCTTGGGTCCGGCGTCAGTTGCTCTCCCTTCTTCCATGACATCAGGTTGTCAGGGGTATAAAACATACAGCCGATGCCATTACATCAGTCTTTCTTGCCGTGCGGTGCCCGAAGCAGAAGCAGTTCGCAAGTGCCAGTCGGCCGACTCCTGAAGTTTTCATTTTCGAGTTTCAGAACCGAAGTTTTCAACTAAAAGCTAAGTAACCCGTTGGGGAAATTTTTTCTTGCTCCTTACTGATGTCAGTAGAAGTTAATAATTGTATTACTTGTGGGAAGCAAATACCTCATAAGGATTTTCATTTGTACTGTATTCCTTGTCTAGGCCCTGACCACGATGTACCTTGCTGTCAGTTTTGTGTTTTATTTATTCAGCACACTGTCTGTCGTTGGTACATTTTTGCTTCTAAATATTTTGGTTCTCGGTTTAATTATCCAGAAATGATGTCAGTCAGCCATCCGACTACCGGTATACCGAAAAAATGCAAAGAAAAAGAAACAGGTCATTGAGGTCCAAAACTGCCAACGACGCTTCTCCTAAGCCAGTTGCCAGTTTGCCAGTACTCAGTGAGGTGCTTTCGCAGCCCCTGATACCCGCTACTTCTGATTCGCAGGCCTCTAATGAGACCCATTCGGAGTTCGGTATACCGCGAGATGCTTCACCTATGATGCCTCTACTTTGGATGGGTCCTGAGCCGCTGTGCAGGCACCCGGCTTCTGAGGGGTGTATTCAGGCTTACAGACTTGCATATTAAACCGACTCCACCTTCAATACTAAGGCCTTAATCTCGATCTATGTCTAAAAAACTGACGCCCAGGCCACATGTTCAGGCCCCTATGCCTAAAAAATAAATGATCAAAATGGCTGAAGATTTAATTACTCTAATCAGGGGTAGTCAAACCCCCACCCTTCTAAGAGGCCTAGGGCTGAACCTGACTGTGACTCTTCTGAACAGGACTCTGTTTCTTCTGACTCTTCTAATGACTTGGACTTGTCCATACCTACTTATGAGGATTCTGATGCAGAGGATTCCATTCCCTCTGCTTCTCCCCCTGAGGATTTCTCTTTTGGGGAAACTTTACATACCTTAAGGGAGCAGTTCCACTGTGAAAGCCAGGAATTTTCTGAATCCAAAAAGAGTCTTAGGGATTTCCTTCTTCCTCAGCATAGGCCTTTGGCTATACCTTCTGTACTAGACATAGTTGATGTGTTTTTGGAATCCAGTATGGCCTCTGATTCCCTGCCTCCGGCCCCTAGTAAACCAGACAGATACAACAGGGTTCCTGAGTTCCACAAATTCCTTTTCAAAAATCCTGTTGTGGACCCAGAAACCATTTTTCAAGGGCCCAAGGGCATTAAGGCTTCTACTGCTAAAAATCCTACCCCGTCTGATAGAGACTTCAAGGCTCTGGATAGATGTGGTAAAAAGGTTTATACTTCTGCAACCCTGGCAATCAGGGCTTTAAACTGTCAATTCCATATGCCAAAATATCAACAGCATATCATGGGACTGCTTAAACAGAAAATGTTGATCTCTGACTGTGTGGAAAATAAAGATTTACAGGATTTATTGCATTCAGCTGAACAAGTTGGAAAACATACTTTGCAATGTGGTTTTGATTCTTTAGAGGCCTCTTGCAGGGCTGCTGTTACTGGGTCTGTGCTTAGAAGGCATGCTTGGCTTAAGGAGCAATCTCTGCCTGATCATGTTAAAGCAAAACTTTGTATGCTCCTTTGCATCAGGACCATCTGTTTGGCAGTAAGGCTTAAGAAGTTCTAAAAAAAGATGGAAGATAAAGCTAAATCTATGCAAACTGTGAAATATTTCTTACAAGTACAACCTCCAAGATTCAGTAGGCACTGGCCTACTAAGAACTGGTCCTTTCCAGCTCCTTCAAGAGCCACTCAAGCCAAACCCAGACACTCCAAAAGCACCAGGTTTCAGTCCCAAGGGACTCTCAGAACTAAGCAATGGGGTGCTTCCACTTCCAAATCTGGAAATAACACGCCACCCTATGGTAAACAGTCTCAATGACTTTCCTTTAAAATTACCAAGCACTTACCTCTCAGCCGCCCCTTTGGGGGAAAACTGTCTCTTCATGCAAAAAACTGGCAACTTATAACCCAGGACAAATGGGTTTTAAACATTGTGTCCCAGGGATACAGATTTCATTTCCACACGTTGCCAACTCCAAACGGGTGGCCAGACCTGCCCCCAAATCAGTGGGCAGAGGCTCACAAACAAGTACTTTCCCTCCTAAACATGGGGGGGGGGGGGCTATTCAACTAGTATCAGAAGAGGAAAAGGGACAAGGTTTCTATTCCGGACTTTTCCTGGTACCCAGAAAAGACAAATCATGCCGGCCAATTCTGGACCTGTCTACTCTAAACACCTTTCTGGACATTCCAAAATTCAAGATGCTGACTCTTCACCAGTTACTTCCTATGCTAGGCAAGGATGCCTGGTTGGCAACTTTAGATTTAAAAGAGGCTTACCTGCATATCCCAATCAGGGAATCTTGCAGAAGATACCTACGCTTCAAAGCAGGCTACTTGCATTATCAGTTCTCTGCACTGCCCTTTGGCTTGTCTACTGCACCCAGGGTATTCACAAAGTGCCTGGCTCCAGTAATTGCATTTTGCAGGCAAGGAAATATTCAAATATATCCATACCTGGACAATTGTCTAATTCAGGCAGAAAACCAGGCCACTCTTCTAAAACATCTGGCGTTTGTAAAAAGGGTTCTAACTTGTCTAGGGTACACAATAAAAGAAAAGAAATCACAACTGGTACCCTCTCAAAAAATTACATTCCTGGGTGCAAGCTTGAGTACAACTGCCCAGATGGTTTTCTTTACGCCAGAAAAGAAAATTCATTTGGTGACTTACTTCAAACAGGTGGCCACAAAAACCATGCTATCTGCAAGACAAGTACTGCAAGCTTTAGGGTTCATGGCCTCCTGCATTCTTCTAATTCCATATGCAAGACTGCATATGAGGAAACTTCAGTGTTACTTAAAAAGTTTATGGAGTCAACATTGTCAGATCTTGGAAACAATGATTCTTATCATACCTTGCATGCGCCTAGAGTTCCTATGGTGGGCAGAGGCGTGCCACTTAAACAATGGACTGCCATTCACACCACCCCTTGCCACCCAAACCCTAACTACAGACGCATCAGACTATGCATGGGGGGGCTCATCTGGCAGGGAAGTGCATTCAGGTCAAATGGAGCCCAAATCAAATGCACCTTCATATCAATCAAAAAGAAATGATAGCTGTACAGAATGCTCTGACAGCCTTCAAGGACTACCTTCATCCAGGACAACTAGTGGTAAAGACGGACATCACCACGGTAATGTGGTACATAAACAAGCCAGGGGGTACACATTCCTACTCCCTTTGCAGACTAGCCGTGGCATTGTGGAACACAGCCTTGAGCTACAAAGTACAACTACAAGCTCAATTCCTGCCAGGAAAGCTGAATATTCTGGCAGACAAACTAAGCCGAATACTCATGGACCCGTACGAATGGAAACTGGAACCATAGATTTTCAACATGTTAACAAGCAAATGGGGGAGCCCAGACATAGTTCTTTTTGCCTCGCCCCAGATCTACCAGTTGGACAAATTTTGCATAAGAACTCCTCACATAAAAGCATGAAAGTGGATTCTCTGTCCTTCAGCTGGACAAACCTTTCAGTCTATGCCTTTCCCCCTCTGATTTCCAAAGTTCTACTAAAAGTCAAACCGGACAAACCAAAAATGATTTTGATTGCTCCAGACTGGCCACGCCAACACTGGTACCCACTCCTGTGCAGTGTGTCATAAATTTCTCCATGGCATCTGCCTCAGACACCTTCCTTACTGTCTCAGCAGGAGAACCAAATTCTGCAGCTCCAAACATTGAATCGTACAGCTTGGCTAATCATTTAATTTCCCCCTTAGCATCCCTCAGCAAACCTGTGATGGATGTCATTTTGGAGGCGAGAAGACCTAGTACTAGAAAATCTTATACTGACAAATGGAAAAGATTCTGTGCCTGGAGTTAATCTCAAGGGATGAGCACAGCAGCGCCCAATTTACATCAGATTTTACAATACTTAACTGAGATGCTTGACAAGAGCCTGTTTTTTTCCTCCATTAAAGTTCATGCCTCAGCTATTTCAGTTCATTACAACACAGAACCCCCCCCCCCCCTTCACTCATCCTTTGCTAAAGCAGTATCTCAGAGGGGCCAAAAACTTGAGACCTCCCAGGAGAGCTCCAACCCTGCTTGGGACTTTAACTTTGTATTGGAGAACCTCACTCTACCTCCTTTCGAACCAACTGCTACTGCAGACTTAAAATTTCTTTCCTGGAAAACAGCCTTCCTTTTAGCAGTCACTTCAGCTAGAAGGATATCTGAATTACAGGCCCTTATGGCAGTGGAGCTTTTTATTATCTTTCATGCGAACAGGGTGTCACTCAGGACCAATCCATCCTTCTTGCCCAAGGTGGTATCCAGTGTGGCTCTTAATCAGTCCATTCATTTGCCAACTTTCTTTCCATTCCACAGAACAAGGGGGAGCGGATTCTGCATTCATTGGATGCACACAAGCAACTTTGATTCTACTTGGACAGGACTAAATCTCGAAGAAAATCTGAACAACTGCTGGTAGCATTTGCTGCAGGGGTAGAGGGAAAGGCCATTTTTAAACAAACCATTTCTAAATGGATAAGCCCTTGCATTAATTCCTGCTATAAGCACCATGGAAAACCTATCCCTCAGGGAGCAGATCTCATTCCACCAGGGCTGCATCTACTTCTACAGCCTTTTTCAGAGGTGTTCCTACCAGGGATATTCTAGAAGCTGCTACCTGGAGTTCAGTTCATACTTTCACCAAGCATTATCACTTACCAGTTTTCTCTAAATCCAGAGCTGGCTTTGCCACTGCTGTTTTGCAGGGCTTTATAGCTGGTCTTAATGCTGTATAAATTCATCCTCCCAACCACAGCTTTGGGAATCTACCCAAATGTAATGACTGCAATAGTGAAACACGAAGAACATAGTACAGTTGTGTACACTTACCATAAATGTAGATGTATGAGTGTATTCACTAATGCAGCCCTGGTTACCCTTCCTCCAGCCCTTTGTGTTTCTCTTACTATACCTCTACTTTCTTTTACTATGCTTAAAAGCCTTTTTGGTGTGTTTGCTTTTGTTTGGAGGTATATTTTTGTGGTTTTAATTACTTATATATATTTTGCTCCCCATCTGGGAGGCACCTGACATCTGGGCCAAGAAAAACTGATGTAATGGCATCGGCTGCATGTTTTATATCCCTGACGACCTGACTTCATGGAAGAAGGGACAGCAGCCGACACAGGACCCAAGAATTTGTTAATCAGGCCAACTGAGGGCTACCTGCCAGCAGATTACCCAAATGTAATGACTGCAACAATGAATACACTCGAACATCTACATTTCTGGTAAGTGTACATAACTGTAGTTTCTTCATGTTTCACTGTTGCAATCGTCACCTGTGGGTTATCCCTGCTGTGGTAGCCCTCATTCGGCCTGAATACCAGAGTCAGTGTTTTTGTGCACCGGCTGCAGTCACCTGTAGTCTGACATCAGGTCATCAGTGCTATAAAGTAAGGCAGCCGACGCCATTACCCCAGTCTTTCTTGCCGTGGACCCCATAGCAGAAGCAGTTCGCACGAGTGTCGGTCGGTCGCTACCAGAAGTTGAATTTCAGCAGAAAACATCTCAAGCTAAGTACCCCGTTGAGAACCTTTTTTTCATGCTCTAACCGATGTCCGAAAAAGTTAACAATTGTCTCACTCGTGGAAAGCTGATCCCACACCGAGACTTTCATTTTTACTGCATCACTTGTTTAGGCCCAGACCCAGACGTCTCTCGTTGTCAGTTCTGTGCCCTCTTTAATGCGAGGACCATTCACCCTAGAGCTGTTTTTGTAGACACTTATTTTTGTGTTCCATCTTCGAATTCTAATATGGTGTCCATCAGCCAACAATCTGTGGATATTCCAAAAAAATGTAGAGATAGAGATAGGCCACACAAGGCTAAGCCTTCCGACAACGCTACCACTAAGCAAGTTGTCAGTTCACCGGAATTCAGTTAGGTGCTTTCGCAGCCCCTGATGCCCGACTCGTTATCTTTGCAGGCTTCTGCCGAGACGCTTTGAGTCCAGTATGCTGCAGAAGTCTACTTCGTCTTTTGAGCCTTTGACTGTCTGTGCCTCGGTTGTGTCCGGAGCCACAACGCAGGCACCGGCTTCCGAGGAGGCCTTTTGCAGTACCGAATCTAGACAAAAACCGACATCTTCGCATCCGACTCCTGCTTCTCAGAGACCGACTGATTCTCTCAGGCCTAGAAGCCAGGCCACGCCTAGGAAATCTGCTTCTAGCCACCAACTTGCTACTGCTCCCCCCACCCCAAGCTCAAATGCTTAAAATGGCAGAGGATCTCATCTCCCTTATCCGAGGTACTCAGACCCCCCCCCCACTCCTAAAAGGAAAAGGCATCCTTCTCCAGAAATTGACAGACCAAGAGTCTGAGGAAGCTGATTATTCTGCTTTTGAAGAGGAGCAACATCCATAACTGTTTGAGGATTCAGATGCAGAGGAATCCATCCCTTCTGCCTCCCCTGCAGAGGACCTCTCATTTGGGGAACATTTTTATTCCCTCAGGGAACATTTCCAATGGGAATCTCAAGACTTCCCACAGTGTAAGAAAGACTTAGAGATTTTCTGGACCTGCCCCAGCTCAGACCCCTGGCCATCCCACCTATTTTGGAGGTGGTGGATGATGTTTTCCATGAATCCAGCTTAACCTCTGATGCCCTGCCTCCTGCTCCAAGTAAACCTGACCGGTACTACAGAGTACCAGATTCTCACAAATACCTGTATAGGAATCCTGCTGCAGACCCTGAGGTCATTACACAGGAACCCAAAGGAGCTAAGACTAGTTCTGCCAAAAATCCTCTTCCTTCTGACAAAGACTTCAGAGCTCTGGACAGATGGTTAAGAAAGTATACACCTCTGCAACCTAAGCTATCAGAGCACTCAATTGTCAGTTCCATATATTAAAATATCAACAACACACTTTGGGACAATTAAAACAAAAGATTGCTTCCTCTCCTGACTGTGCCAACTCAAAGGAGCTGGCAGAATTATTACAGTCTGCTTGTCAAGTGGCCAAGCACTCATTACAATGTGGATATGACGCCCTCGAAGCCTCTAGCAGGGCAGCAATGACAGGATGTTTTGTTAGGAGACATGCATGGCTGAAGAAACAACCTCTCCCTGATCATGTCAAGTCTAAACTTATTGAAGTACCCCTAGACAAGGACCACCTGTTTGGGGAAAAAGCAGAAGTGGTGTTTAAAAAGATGGAAGACAAAGCAAAATCTATGCAAACAGTAAAAGATGTATTTCAAGTTCAACCTCCCAGGTTTAGTAGGAACTTTCCCTCTAAGCACTGGGCCTTCCCTGTACCCAGCAGACAGGGCCAAGGCAAGCCCCGCAGGGACAGGGCAACCAGGCCCCTATCCCAGGGCAAGCAAAGAAGCAAACAGTGGACCACTTCCATCTCTAAGGCAGGGAGTTCTCAGCCAAGCTTTTCTGGCAAGCACTGACAATGACTTTCCTTCCCCCCTCTGCCCTTCCTTCACTCATCAAAAACTAGGAGGAAGGCTCACCCTCTTCAAAGACAATCGGGCTTCTATAACCAAGGACCAATGGGTCTTAAAAAATAATTTCTCATGGATACAGATTTTCTTTCAGGGAACTCCCAATTCCAAGAGGATACCCAGAACTCCCCCCAAACCAGTGGGCAGAACCATTGAAACAGGTCCAAACTCTCATATCCCAGGGAGCAGTAGAACCTGTCTCCTCAGAGCAAACAGGCAAAGGCTTTTATTCCAGACTATTCCTTGTTCCCATAAAAGAGGGCACTTGGCGCCCCATCCTGGATCTATCCAAACTGAACACCTCCTTGGTGGTCCCTAAATTCAAAATGTTTACTTTGCAGCAGCTCCTGCCTATGCTAACAAAAAATGCATGGCTTGTGACACTAGACCTAAAAGATGCCTACCTCCACATTCTCATCAGGTAATTGTGCAGAAAATTCCTGAACTTTAGAGCAGGCTCTCAACACTTTCAGTTTTCTGCACTGCCCTTTGGGTTATCTACTGCTCTCAGAGTATTCACCAAATGCTTGGCGCCGGCTATAGCATTCTGCAGACAGAGAAATATACAGATTTACCCTTACCTGGATGACTGCCTCATTCAGGCAGAGGGCAAAGAAGAGTTGCTGCAGGACCTTCTCTTTGTCAACTCTCTCCTTACTTCCCTAGGGTACAGCATCAATGAGAAAAAATCGAAACAAAACCCAACCAGGAAAATTATTTTCCTAGGAGCTGTGCTAGATACAGCATCACAAATGACCTTCCTATCCCCAGAAAAGCAGAGCTTCATGCCTCTCTACTTCACCTAGCTGACTTCCAGAAGCCTCCTTACTGCGAGGAAGTTCCTGCAAGCCCTGGGATACATGGCACCTTGCACCCTTCTTATCCCCCTCGCCAGGCTTCACATGAGAAAACTTCAGTGCTACTTAAAGAACCTTTGGTGTCAGCACTGTCAGTCCCTAGAGACCACACTCCCTCTGATTCCATGTATAATGGCCTAATTTCTTCAGTGAGAAGAGGCCTGTGCCATGAACAAGGGTCTTCCCTTCGTCCTCCACCATTCCGGCCAGACCATAACCACCGACGCCTCAGACATTGCTTGGGGTGCTCACCTAGCAGGCAGGTGTACCCAAGGCCTTTGGAATGCCCAGCAACTTCACTTGCACATCCGTCAGAAAGAAATGATGGCAGTACAAAAGGCTCTAACTTCCTTCCAACTCCATCTCAGGCCAGGGGTCCTCCTTATAAAAACAGGCAACACCACAGTGATATGGTACATCAACACGCAGGGAGACACCCAATCTTACGCCTGTGCTGGTTAGCCATGTGTGTCTGGCTTACAGCCACCTCCATGGGGCTACACCTAATTGCCCAATACCTACCATGGGTCAACAACACCCTGGCAGACCAGCTAAGCAAAAACTTACTGGACCCCCATGAATGGCAGCTCCACAGAGAAATCTTTCTGCAAGTCACTCAGGAGTGGGGGACCCCAGAAGTGGATCTCTTTGCCTTGCATCTCAACCACCAGCTGCAGAGGTTTTGAACCAGGAAGTTCCACCTCCTAGCATGGAAGGTGGATGCCTTGACCTTCCCCTGGAACTCCCTGTTTGTGTACGCATTCCTTCCTTTGCCCCTTATTCCCAAGGTCCTAATCAAAATAAGAGAGGAGAGACCAAGGGCCATCTTCATTGCTCCAGACTGACCCAGACAGCATTGGTACCCCGTGTTACACAGCCTGACCTTACAGCCCCCAAAGCTGTTTCCCCTGATGTCAGACCTCTTGACATAGGAGGGTTGGAAGGTACTGCACCCAGACCTACAGACTCTCAATCTTTCAGCATGGCTTGTACACTAAAAACTAACAAGGTGTCCCTGTTAAGCAAACAGGTCATGGACATCATCACAGAGGCCAGAAGGTCCAGCACAAGAAAATCATATGCAGGAAAATGGAAAAGATTCTGCTCCTTTCAACAACCAAAGGGGGGCAGTACCTCCCAACCTCCCATCACTCTCATCCTGGATTTCCTTTCAGAGTTGCTCAATAGTGGACTCTATTTCTCCTCTATTAAAATTTGTGCCTCTGCCATTTCAGCCCATTATGATTCATACCCACCCCTCTTCTCTCATCCTTTGATTAAGCAGTTTCTCAGAGGGGCTTCTAATATCAGGCCTCCCAGAAGGCCACCCTGGGACCTGCATTATGTGTTAGAAAAACTAACCTTACCTCCTTTCGAATCTGCCGCTTCTACAGAATTGAAATACCTCTCATGGAAGACTGCCTTCCTACTAGCTATCACATCCGCCAGAAGGGTCTCAGAACTTCAAGCTGTCATGACTTTTGAGCCCTTCAACATTTTCCATGCAGACAGAGTCTCCCTGAGGATTAACCCTTGCTTTATGCCCAAGGCCGTATCTGATGGGACCCTTAACCAGGCCATACACCTTCCCACCGTCTTTCTCAACCCTCAAAACAAGTGGGAAAGAATACTACACAGGCAACTCAGATACTATCTGGACCGTACTAAGCCATTTAGAAAAACAGACCAACTACTTGTAAGCTTTGCCCCAGGGGCAGAGGGGAACCCATCTCTAAACAAACCATTTCCAAATGGATTTCACACTGTATCCATTTTTGCTACAGACTACATGGGAAACCCATCCCTAAGTCTATCCGTACCAACTCCACTAGGGCAATCTCTACTTCCACTGCCTTCTTCAGAAGAGTACCAACCAGGGACATCTTGGAAGCAGCCACCTGGACCTTCTGTCCATACGTTTACAAAACATTACCACCTACCCCTCTTTTCTAAGTCTAGAGCAGGGTTTGCCTCTCCAATTCTGCAAGGCCTCCTAACCCATACCTAGGACTTAAGCTATCCTTCCACCCCTTTCCTCAGCTTTGGGAATCCTCCCTCAGGTGATGAATGCAACAGTGAAAAACAAAGAATATAGTACAGTTATGTAAACTTAGAGTAAATGTAGATGATCGAGTGTATTCACTGTTGCAGTCTTGGATGTTCTTCGTGTTTCACTGTTGCAGTCATCACATTTGGGTTATCTGCTTGCAGTAGCCCTCAGTCGGACTGATTAACAAAGTCTTGCGTCCTACATCGGTTGCTGTCTCTTCCGTGATGTTAGGTTGTCAGGGGTATAAAACATGCAGCCGATGTCATTACATCAGTCTTTCTTGTCGTGCGGTGCCTGAAGCAGAAGCAGTTCGCAAATGCCGGTTGGCCGACTCCTAAATTTTCATTTTTGAGTTTCCACGAAGTCTTCAACTAAAAGCTAAGTACCCTGTTGGGGAAACTTTTTCTTGCTCTTAACCGCTATCAGCAAAAGTAAATATTTGCATTTCTTGTGGAAAGCAAATATCTCATAAAGATTTTCATTTGTACTCCATTTCTTGCCTAGGCCCTGACCACGACGTACCTCGCTGATGGTTTTGTGCCTTATTTAAACCACGAACTATCCGTCGTCGGTATATTTGCGCTTCTAAATATTTTGGTGCTCGGTTCAATTATCTTGATATGTCTTCGGTAAGCCATCCGACTTCCGACATTCTGAAAAAACACAAAGATAAAGACAGAGACAGGCCGCCTAGGTCCAAAGCTGCCGACGCTTTTCCTAAGCCAGTTCGCCAGTACTCAGTGAGGCACTTTTGCAGCCCCTGATACCCGCTATTTCAGATTCGCAGGTCTCTACTGAGACCCATTCGGAGTCCGGTATGCCACGAGATGCTTCAACTGTGGAACCTGCGGGTGTCTGTACCTTGGATGGGTCCGGAGCCGCTCTGCAGGCACCGGCTTCTGAGAGTGTATTCAGGCCTACTGACTTGCATATTAAACTGACGCCATCTTCTTCTTCAAGGCCTAAAACTCGAACCATGCCTAGAAAATTGACGCCCAGACTGGATGGTCAGGCCTCTGTGCCTAAAAATCAAATGATAAGAATGGCTGAAGACCTTATTACTTTAATCGGGGGAAGCCAACCTTCCCCCTCTAAGAGATGTAGGACTGAGTTTGTTTATGATACTTCTGACCAGGATTCTGAAATTTTTGTTTCCTCTGATGACCAGGATTTACCCTTATCTACCTATAAGGATTCTGATGCTGAGGACTCTATTCCCTCTGCTCCCCCCCCCAGAGGATTTCTCTTTTGGTAAAACCTTGCATACTCTCAGGGAACATTTTCATTGGGAAAGTCAGGATTTCTTTGATTCCAAAAAGAGGCTTAGGGATTTCTTACTCTTGCCCCCAGCACAGGCCTTTAGCTATACCTCCTGTACTGGACATTGTTGATGATGCCTTTAGCATGGCCCCTGACTCTTCGCCTCCTGCTCCCAGAAAACCTGATAGATATTGCAGGGTTCCTGACTCTCACAAGTTCCTTTTCAAAAATCTTACTGCAGATCCTGAAACCATTTCACAGGGACCAAGGGCATTAAAGCTACTACTGCCAAAAATCCTACCCCCTCTGATAGAGACTCCAGGGCGCTGGATAGATGGGGTACGAAGGTATACACTTCTGCAACGTTGGCCATTAGGGCCTTGAATTGCCAGTTTCATATGTTAAAGTATCAGCAGCATAATATTGGATTGCTTAAACAGACAATGATGATTCCTGATTGTGCTGAAAATAAGGATTTACAGGATTTAATGCATTCTGCTGAACAAGTTGGTAAACATACGTTGCAATGTGGTTTTGATTCACTAGAGGCATCTTACAGGGCTGCTGTAACTAGGCCTGTACTTAGAAGGCATGCTTGGCTTAAGGAGCAATCCTTGCCAGATCATGTTAAAGTGGAATTACTGGATGCTCCCTTAAATCAGGATCGCCTGTTTGGCAACAAGGCAGAAGAAGTTCTTATAAAGTTGGAGGAAAAAGCTAAATCTATGCAAACTGTTAAAGATTTTTTACAAGTACAACCTCCAAGATTTAGTAGGCATTGGCCTTCTAAGATTTGGTCCTTTCCTGCCTTTTCCAGACCTTCTCAGTCCAAACCCAGATCCAGCAGAGCACCCTGGCTTCAGTCCCAGGGGACGCACAGGACTAAGCATTGGGGGCCTCCACTTCCAAATCTGGGAGTAATAAAACTCCCCCCATGGTAAACTGTCTCAATTACTTCTTTTCTAAAACTTCCAAGCACTTCTCAACTGACTGCCCCTTTGGGGGGAAAGATTGCACTTCATGCAAAGAACTTGGGGGGGGGGGGGGGGGACTCATTACCCAGGACAAATGGGTTTTAAATATAGTGTCCCAAGGATACAGATTTCACTTCCCCACGTTACCATCTCCAAGCTTTTGGCCGGACCTACCCCCAAATCAGTGGGTAGAGGCCCAAAAACAAGTACTTTCTCTCTTAAGCATGGGGGCTATTCAACTGGTACCAGACGAGGAAAAGGGACAAGGTTTCTACTCAAGACTTTTCCTGGTACCCAGAAAAGGCAATTCATGGCGTCCTATCCTGGACCTGTCTACTCTAAACACCTTTTTGGTGATGCCAAAATTCAAGATGCTGACTCTTCACCAGTTGCTTCTTATGCTAGGCAAAGATGCATGGTTGGCAACACTAGATCTAAGGGAAGCATACCTGCACATCCCAATCAAGGAATCTTGCAGAAGATACCTACGGTTCAAAGCAGGCTACATGCATTATCAGTTCTCTGCACTGCCCTTTGGCTTATCTACTGCACCCAGGGTATTCACAAAGTGCCTAGCTCCAGTCATTGCATTTTGCAGGCAAAGAAATATTCAGATATACCCATACCTGGACGATTGTCTAATTCAGGCAGAAAACCAGGACATACTTTTGAATCATCTGGCTTTTGTACAAAGGGTGCTAACTTGTCTGGAGTACACCATAAACGAAAAGAAATCACACCTGGTGCCCTGTCAACAAATTATATTCCTGGGAGCAAGCTTGAATACAACTTCCCAGATGTCTTTCCTCACGCCAGAGAAACAAATTCACTTGACAACCTACTTCAAACAAGTGGCCACAAAAACTGCTACCTGCAAGGCAAATACTACAAGCCTTGGGGTTCATGGCCTCCTGCATTCTTCTAATTCCATATGCAAGACTGCATATGAGGAAACTACAATGGTATCTAAAAAAGCCTATGGTGTCAACATTTTCAGGATCTAGAAGCAATGATTCCTATCATACCTTGCCTACACATAGAGTTCCTTTGTTGGGCAGAGGCCTGCCACCAAAACAAGGGACTACCATTCACACTACCCCCTGCCGCCCAAACCCTAACAACAGACGCATCAGACTTTGCATGGGGGGGGGGGGGCGCACCTGGCAGAGAAGTGCATTCAGGGTAAATGGAACCCAAGTCAAATGCACCTGCACATCTATCAAAAAGAAATGTTAGCTCTACAGAATGCACTGACAGCCTCCTAGGACCACATTCTTCCAGGACAATTAATGGTAAAGACAGACAACACCACTGTAATGTGGTACATAAGCAGGGGGTTACACATTCTTACCCCCTCTGCAGATTAGCCATGGCATTGTGGAACACAGCCTTGAGCTACCAAGTGCATCTATACGCTCAATTCCTGCCAGGAAAACTAAATACACTGGCAGACGGACTAAGCAGAAACCTCATGGATCCACACGAGTGGAAACTGGAATCAAGGATTTTCAACATGTTGACAAGCAAATGGGGGGAGCCCAGATATAGACCTGTTTGCCTGCCCCCAGAACTATCAATTGGAAATATTTTGCACAAGGACTCCCCACAGACAACTTTAGAAAGTGGATGCTCTGTCCTTCAGCTGGAAAAACCTATCAGCTTATGCCTTTCCTCCTCTGCTCTCCAAAGTACTACTAAAGATCAAACAAGACAAACCAAGGACGATTTTGATTGCACCAGACTGGCCACCCCTCCTGTGCAGTGTGTCACTGCTGGCCCCATGGCACCTGCCTCAGACTCCTACCCTGCTGTATCAGCAGGAGAACCAGATTGTGCACCCTCAGCTTCAAACACTGAATCTAGCAGCCTGGCTAATTACCTAATCTCCCCTTTACCATCCTTCAGTAAACCAGTGATGGATATTTTTGAGGCAAGGAGGCCTAGTACTAGAAAATCTTATGCTGAAAAATGGAAAAGATTGTGTGCCTGGAACCAGTCTCAAGGGATGAGCACAGCAGTGCCCAGTTTACCTCAGATTTTACAATACTTAACTGAGATGCTTCACAAGGGCCTGTCTTCTTCCTCAATAAAAATTCACGCCTGAGCCATTTCAGCTCATTATATCACAGAACCTTCCCTCTTCTCTCATCCATTGCTCAAGCAGTTCCTCAGAAGGGCCAAAAATGTAAGACCACGCAGGAGTGCTCCAACTCCAGCCTGGGACCTTAATTTGTATTGGAAAAAACTCACCCTTCCTCCTTTTGAGCCAGCCGCTACTGCAGATTGAAAATTCCTTTCTTGGAAAACAGCTTTCCTTTTAGCAATCACTTCAGCAAGAAGGGTATCTGAATTACAGGCCCTTATGGCAGTAGAGCCTTTCATCATCTTTCATACGGACAGGGTGTCCCTCAGGACCGATCCTCTTTCATGCCAAAGGTGGTATCCAGTGTGGCCTTTAATCAGTCCATTAATTTAACAACCTTCTTTCCTAATCCACAGAACAAAGGGAAACGGATACTGCAATCCTTAGATGTTCACAGACAACTTAGATTCTACTTGGACAGGACTAAACCTCAAAGGAAATCTGAACAACTGCTATTGGCATTTGCTGCAGGGACAGAGGGGAAGGCTGTTTCAAAGCAAACCATCTCCAAATGGATAGGCCATTGCATTCATTTCTGCTATAAGCACCATGGAAAACCTATCCCACAGGGATCAGACCCCACTCAACCAGGGCTGCATCTACCTCTACAGCCTTTCTCAGAGGCGTACCTATCAGGGACATCCTAGAAGCTGCTACCTGGAGTTCTGTCCATACTTTCACCAAGCTTAACCATTTGCCAAATTTCTCTAAATCCAGAGCTGGCTTTGCCACTGCATTCTTGCAGGGCCTTATAGCCAGTTCTAATGATATCTAAATTCGTCCTCCCATCCTTAGCTTTGGGAATCTACCCAAATATGATGACTGCAACAGTGAAACACGAAGAACATAGTACAGTTATGCACACTTACCATAAATGTCGATGTTTGAGTGTAGTCACTGTTGCAGTCCTGGTTACCCTCCCTCCAGCCCCCTGACTTCTTTTGATTATACGTCTTCTCTCCTTTGCAATGCTTAAACGCTTTTTGGTGTGTTTACTTTTTTGTTTGAGGTATAATCTTGTATATTTATAGATTTAATTGCTTCCCATTACGGGGGCACCTGACATCTGGGGCAAGAAAAACTGATGTAATGACGTCGGCTGCATGTTTTATACCCCTGACGACCTGATGTCACGGAAGAAGAGACAGCAACCGACATAGGACCCAAAACTTTGTTAATCAGGCCGACTGAGGGCTACTGCAAGCAGATAACCCAAGTGTGATGACTGCAATAGTGAATACACTCGAACATCTACATTTATGGTAAGTGTTCACAACTGTACTTTTCCCTCCCTCCATCCCCCATTTAACATCTTAACCTAGGGGGGGACATAAGCTTCCCTAGGTGGCTTTTAAACACCAGGACCACTTCTCTCTTTTCCCTTGTGCCTCTGACAGGTTAGGGCAAGAAAAACTGATGTAATGACGTTGGCTGCCTTGCTTTATAGCATTGATGACCTGACGTCAGACTACAGGCGACCGCAGCCAGCGCACAAAAATATTGACTCTGGTGTTCAGGCCGACCGATGGCTACCACTGCAGGGATAACCCAAAGATGACGACTGCAACAGTGAATACACTCGAACATCTACATTTATGGTAAGTGTACACAACTGTACATTTTGTGGTGGGGAGCCTCTTCCAACAATCTGAAGGTTCTGGGTCTGTGGCCCCTCCATCAGAGGTCAGACCAGATCAACATAAGAGAAATGAGGGTGCTTATTCTTGCTGTTCAGGCCTTCTGTTCTCTTTGTTCTCCAGGCCTTTTAAAAGTTTTTATGGACAACACCACAGTCATGTGGTACATCAAGAAACGGTGGGGGGGGGGGGCAGAAGGTTTTGGCTTCTATGCAGACTAGCCCTTCAGGCCATCAGGCAACTTTCTTGCTTCTGTTCCAGAGTCCCAAGTCTTCTGACTAAGGTGTATGGCATGTCTTTCTCTTGGAAGGGGATGTTTCTGTATGCCAACCCTCCTCTTCCTCTATTTCCCACAGTCTTGCACAAGATCAGAAAGGAGACTCCAAGCATTTTGCTTGACCCCCTTTTAAGGCAGACAGTACTGGTTTTCATTCTCTTTCACTTCGCCAGGACAGACATCACAAGTTACCTCACCAGGTGGATCTTCTCACACAAGGCAAGGGGTGTCTCATTCCCCCTCACTTGTCCACTCTTCAGTTGACACTTTGTGTGATAGGATTTTGTTCTCATTCATGCACTACTTTTCTGAGGATATGCTTAGGTTACTTCAGGAGGCCTGGAAACCCACTATCAGAAAATCCTTTATAGCTAAATGGAAAAAGATTTTCTGTTTGTTGTCTTAAGCATTACCAGGATCCCTTCTCAGTGGAGGTCCCTCTTGTCCTTTCTTACTTGTGTGTGAACTGCTCCATACTGGCTTATCATATTCTTCGGTTAAAGCTCACTTGTTAGTCTGTGCTTGTCTGCCTCTGAACCCACCTCTGGCCTCTCATTTTGAGGTAAAACAATTCCATAAAGGTGTCCTTCATATCAGACCCCCCCAAGAAAACCTATTCTTTCCTCTTGGGACCTCAATTTTGTCGTTGAAAAATTGACTCAAGCTCCTTTTGAGCTTGCTGCCATTTCTTTTTTTGCAACATTGTACCTGGAAGGCTGTTTTACTGATACCACTTACTATAGCCAGGACAGTGCCTGAACTTCAGGCTTTTATGGCATCTCCTTCCTTTTTGATTTTTCATAGGGATGTGGTATTTCTGCAAACTTGTCTTTCTTTTGTGCCCAAGGGAGTCAATGAGTTGTCTTTTAATCAGTTTATTCAGCTTTCTTCCTTTTTTCTTTCTCTGCAGTCTTCTAATGAGAAGGTTCTTCGCACCTTTGAGCTTCATAGACAGCCCAGGTGTTATTTGGATAAAATTAAATATATCCACAAACCTGAGCATGTTCTTGTTTCTTTTCATTCCAGGACATTGGTTTTGGCAGTTTCTAAGCAAACTGTCTCCTTGTGGATTTATTAGGCTAGTTCTGTTTGCTCTTTTCTTAGTAAACGGGTTTCTGTTTCAGTTTGAGCTCATTCTTTGAGGACAGTAGCCTCTTCTGGGGTTTTCTTCAAGGATTTAGATACTGGATCCATCCTTGAAGCTGCTATGTGGTACTCAGTCCTTACTTTTACTAAACATTGCAAGTTAGTTGTCATTTCTAGTGCTAGGACAGGATTTGCCAAGACTATCCTTTTTGGGTTTACAGAGGGCTTCTGTGTGAGTTCCTCCTGCCATCCTTTAGAGTAGCTTTAGTACTCTCAAATAAGTTATGAATACTGCAACAGTGATATTGAAGGCCATAGTACAGTTGTATAAAATCATACCATAACAGTAGATGTCCTTTTCACTATTTATCTTTCTTCTGTTGAGAATACTTTGCTTGCCAATGGGGTCTTTACCATCTTGCCCTGTTTTCTGTCCCATTTCTCTTTCTTCCTGGAAGCGCATGATGATCTTTGTGTTTCACTGTTGCAGTCATCACACTTAGGTCATCTGCCTGCAGGTAGCCCTCAGTCGGCCCGAATACCAGAGACTTCGTATTTCTGAGTTGGATGCTGTCGCTCCAGGACTGACATCAGGTCGTCAGGGGTATAAAAACAGGCAGCCAACGCCATTACATCCGTCTTTCTTGCCGAGGAGCCCAAAGCAGAAGCAGTTCGCAAGTGCCGGTCGGCCGCTACCTGAGTTTTTGTTTACTAATTGAATCATCCTGAAGTCTTCTAAAGCCAATTACCCCATTGGGGATCCTTTTTTCTTGCTCTAACTGATCTCAGAAAAAGTTGATAATTGTTTTGCCTGTGAAAATCAAATACCACACCGAGATTTTCATTCTTACTGCGGCACCTGTCTAGGCCCAGAGCATGACGTACCTCGCTGTCGGTTTTGTGCCTTGTTCAATGTCCGAACCATTCATTGTCAGGCCCTTATTGTCGCTAAATACCTTTGTTCTCCATATTCTGAAATGGCTTCGGGTAAGCCATCCGACTACTGATATTCCGAAAAAAAACGTAAGGATAAAGGCAGAGACATTGCACAGGTTCAAAGCTGCCGGCGACGGTTCCGTTAAGCTAGTCGCCAGTTCGCCGGTACTCAATGAGGTGCTTTTGCAGACCCTGATGCCCGCTTCAGTGGATTCGCAGGCCTCTACCGAGACCAGTTTAGAGTCCGGTATGCTGCGAGACTCGAACTGGCAGATGTCTGTACCTTGGATGGGTCCGGAGCTGCTGAGTAGGCACCGGCTTCTGAGGAAGTTCTTTGTACTACCAATGTTCGACACAAACCGACTACTTCAGTTCTGTATAAAACTTCCAAATTTCTAAGGCCAAGGGTACGCCCTACTCCTAGAAAACCGGCAACCAAAGCGCATGCACCTGCTGCCTTGCCACAAAATAAAATGCTTAGAATGGCAGAAGACCTTATTATGCTGATTAGGGGAAGTCAGCCTTCTTCTGCTAAGAGAAAAAGGGACCAGTCCCCAGCAGCTTCAGCAGACCAAGAGTCCGACGACTCTGAGGTTTCTGATTATAAAGATATGCCCTTATCTGCCTATGAGGATTCTGATGCAGAAGAATCCATTCCCTCTGCCTCTCCTCCAGAGGATTTCTCTTTTGGTGAAACCTTACATACTTTAAGAGAGCATTTCCACTGGGAATGCCAAGACTATCCTCAGTCCAAAAAGAGACTTGCAGAATTTCTAGACTTGCCACAACACAGGCCTTTAACAATACCACCAGTCCTGGAAGTTGTTGTTGATGTCTTTATGGAATCCATTCTTACTCCTGATACTTTACCCCCTGCCCCTAGGGAACCAGACAGGTACTACAGGGTACCTGACTCTCACAAATTTCTTTTCAAAAATCCTACTGCTGACCCAGAGATCATTTCCCAGGGTCCTAAAGGTATCAAGGCAACTAGAGCTTGGAATCCCACCCCTATGGACAGGGATTCCAGAGCTTTCGATGGATGTTTTAAGAAAGTATATACCTCTGCAACTCTTGCCATTACGAGTTTGAATTTTCAGTTTCACATGCTGAAGTAGCAACAGCATATTATGGAACTTGTTAAGCAAAAAATAACTACCTTTACAGACTGTGCAGAAAAAAAGAATTGCAAGAGCTTATGCATTCTGCAAGCCAAGTCAGCAAGCATACATTGCAGTGTGGCTTTGATGCCCTAGAAGCATCTTGCAGGGCAGCAGTCAGTGGTTCTGTACTGAGAAGGCATGCTTGGCTTAAGGAGCAGACCTTGCCAGATCATGTCATATCCAAGTTACTAGACGCTCCTTTGAACAAGGACAATCTGTTTGGCACCAAAGCAGAAGAGGTTCTTAAAAAGATGGGAAGAAAAAGCTAAATCTATGCAGACAGTCAAAGAATTCTTATAAGTACAGCCTCCTAGATTCAGTAGGCATTACCCCTCGAAACACTGGATGTTATGTAGTCCTATCTCGCCTACATTCTTACCCGTGGGTTCGGAGCCGAATATCGGCTCCGACTCTGCCGATTTTACTAGCTCGAAGTCTCTCATTGGCTGGGCTAAGCAGGTATCCCATGGTGCACTGCTCCATATCCCCAGATCTCGTTTGCCACTCATGTAGCTAGGACCTGGTCTCGCTTGGCTGTGGCTAAGTACCTTCTTTTCTTGATTTAAGAGAAGTTTGATTCGGTCAAAAGCTATTTTCATAGCTATTGTTAAAATCTGTCTAATTTTGTCTGGTGTGTTAGGCTTTGTGATTGTGAGTTTTTTGTGTGGTATCCCTCTTACTGTTCCCCGGGCTAGGCCCATTTCAGTTAGAGGGCCTAGTTCTCCTCTGTTTCCTTCTGTGTTCGCTCCAAACAGTTTAAATTAGAGGTTTTGCCTTACCCTCTTCTTACGTTCCTATCCATTGTTTAAATTGTGCTAGTGTTTTGTGTGCATTTGATCGCTGTTTTGGTGTTGGTTACCTCAGGGTTGTTCCCGCCGTTATAGAATGAACGCCTGTTTTTGTACTGACTTGGTTTTTGCGTTGTGGGCGCAGTAGTTATAATGTCTAAGGAAACGAAGGAGCATAAACCTTCGGGATTTAAAAAGTGCTCGAAATGTGGGTACAAAATGTCCATAACCGATGGGCATTCCATTTGTGTCTACTGCTTAGGAGCCATCCATATGCAGGAATCCTGCAGCTTTTGTCATGCGTTCAGCCCTAGAGTTCTCCAAGAGAGAAAAAATAAGCTAATCTTAAAGGGACTATTAAAACCCTCTTTTGAAGAGGCTATGGATTTGGCTTCCAGTGGAAAGTCTAAATCTGGCAAGCCAAAAAAGAGATCTCCGGCTCCGTCAGCTTCATCAGAGCCAACTGAGAAAATGTCTAAAACTGCATCGACCTTCTCGGCTCCACTGTACTCAGGGCCGCAGGAAGGATCGGTATCTATGGAACCGGCGTCAGCTCCAATTGTATTGGAACCTCCTAGGAGCCGATTGCCCAGTCTCAAATTTACTTCTCCTGAGAGGAGATCGCTTTCTCCATCCCTGTCCTCCAAATCCTTCAGGACCCTTTCGGACGTGGATGTGGATAGGGTGGTTCAGAGGTTCCTCCAGTCACCGGATTTGGCAAAATTGTTTTCGGCTCCGACTCATTCGGCTTCGGAGCCCGTCCCGACACCTTCTTCGATCATTCCTCCTCCGAGCGCATCTCTGTCTTCGGAGCCGGAGTGTTCCACGCCGCGTGATGTTTCTAGGCCGGCTCCGATGCCCCATTCGACTCCATCGGTACCGGCATCGGCTCTGAACCCCTCGGCTCCGTCCTCGGGGTTCGGGACTCTTCGGTCGGGCCAGAGGGGGACATCTCAGGACTTATTTCGGTTCAGAGTCTCCCTCTCGGTGCTTCGGCTCGGGGAACTCCGACTCCTGTCATGGCCTGGAGACTGGTCGCTCCTCGGACTCAGGGGGGGGGCCTTCGAGGCTATGCAGACCTTGCTGGCCAGATCGTCAGCTACATCAGGCGGGTCGGTCACTCTGTCCCCCAGCACTCCGGTGAGAGCTTCTGTTCACCACCCATCCATGGACAGCAGAACACCACAGCCTAGGGATACACCCACAAGTGGTCCCCAAATTTCTGAGGGTCCCTCAGAGTTGGTGCCTGAGGAGCCCCCAGAAAGAAAATGTGCAAGAGGAAGCACATAGACTCCCAAGATGAGTCCCTCACCTCTGATACTGACCTTGAGGAATCGGAGGGGTCCCCCAAGTCATCCTCTGATGATGATTCCTTTTCCGATATCCTGGAGATACTGAAACAAAGAGGTGACTGGCCTTCCAAAGCCCCTTCTTAGGAGGAGTCAGTATTCCTTAAGGCTTTTGGTGCTGAACCCTCCGCCTCCTGGGTGTCTCCACCCTTCGACGAACTCTTTGACCTGATTTGTCGAAGAGTGTGGGAGAACCCTGATTCTGTGGAGCCCGTGCCCAGGCGTCCCAACAAGTTTCTTTCTGCCCCCCCCCCAGGGCAAAGAGTTTCTGTCTAAAGGAGTTCCTGTAGATGCCATGGTGGTGGCAGCAGCCACACAGAAGGAAGTAGCAGAGTCTTCATCCATCCATCCTCCTAACAAGGAGTCTAGGACCATGGACCGGTACGGGAAGCGTACCCTCTCGTCAGCGACCTTTACGTTTCTGTCGCTGAATTACTTGTCTCACTTCACTTGGCTCCAGAGAGATCTCCTCAAAGAGTTAGGAGATACTCTTGCGGGTAATGTTCCTGAGGTGGTGGCTCAGACGGTTAAGGCCCAGGTTTCTACCCTCAACTCCATTGTCAACTCATCCATGCGGCTCATTTCGTATGCAGCCGAGGGAGCGAGTAGGGCAGCAAGCTCAGGGGTTGCCCTTAGGAGGCAAGCCTGGCTGCGCCTGTGTCACTTTGCGGAGGCCTTCAAGTCCTCCTTCATTGACTCCACCTTTGATGGTTCCTCCTTGTTTGGGACCAAAGTGAAAGACACCCTCCTCAGGTGCGAGCAAGAGGGAAAGACCCTGTCTGCTGTAGGGGTCCGTTTTTCCCTTCCTTCTAGGCCTTATCCCAAGGACCAGCGGGGGGGGGGGGTGTGGTTCAAGAAATCACAGAGGTTTTTTCCTGCCGCACAAGGTGAACCCCCCTCCAGAGGCAGGGGAGGGGGGGTTATTCAGGGAGACGTCACCCCAGAGGCAAAGGGGGCCCCCGCAAATCGGGAGACTGCGACTCCTTCCGTGGTTCTCCATACTCTCATTCCTGAGGGTGTGCCCAACTGTGCTTATCCAGAGCCAGTCGGGGGTCGAATTTCCTTATATCCGGAAGCCTGGGAAAGCATTACCCAGCACCTATGAGTATTACGGATAATTTCCGGAGGTTCCCTCATTCCATTCTCTTCAGTACCCCCGCCAATCAGAAAAATCCCAGACGTACCACCCAGTCTAAGGGATCAAGCAGCCTCAGAGGTCTCGCAGCTGATAGAAAAAGGAGCTATCCAGCGTGTCCCCTCAGACCAAATCGGATTAGGGACTTACTCAAGATTCTTTTTGGTGCCGAAAAGAACAGGGGACCTGAGACCCATACTAGATCTCAGCCAACTCAACAATTACGTACACAAGTCCATGTTCCATATGGTCGCACTACAATCGATTCTCCCATTGTTGGGAGAGGAGGCATGGATGTGCTCCATCGACCTCAAGGATGCTTACTACCATGTGAAAATGGACAGAGCATCCAGGAGTCACCTACGCTTCCGGCTGGGAGCCAGTCACTTCCAGTTTCGAGCCCTGCCCTTTGGTCTCACCACAGCCCCCAGGGTGTTCACCACGTGTATGGCGGTGTTGACGGCTCACTTAAGACGTCAGGGATTCCAGGTGTTTTCGTATCTGGACAACTGGCTCCTTACCGCTCCCACCAGGCATCAACTAGTTCAAACCAGGGACGCTGCCATCAATCTATGTCACCAGTTGGGTATAACAATAAATTGGGAAAAATCTGCCTTATTGCCCTCACAGCGTGTCACCTTTATAGGAGCAGAATTAGACACCATTCGAATGCGAGCATTTTTACCACAAGAAAGGATCAGAGTATTACAAACAACAGATACACATGCTGATGCCCCTGAGACAAGCAAAGGCAAGATGGGTTCTCCAACTCCTAGGGACCATGGCAGCAACAATCATGTTGGTCCTTCTAGCGAGATTACACACGAGAATTCTCCAATGGCTCCTCTTTGTTCGATGGTCTCTCCAAAGACTCCCACTGTCTCATCCCATCTTACTCACGGACAGATGCAAGCAGGACCTCAGTTGGTGGCTGTGCACCAACAATTTGAACGGGGGAAAGCCCTTCGTTCCACCCATCCTGGTTGCCACGGTGACCACGGATGCCTCCCAGATGGGGTGGAGGGGGCATTATCTTGGCAGGACAGTCCAAGGCAACACGAGATACATTTGCACATAAACGTCCTAGAGATGAGAGCAGTGCTTCTTGCGTTGCAGGCACTTCAGAGGGTCCTTCCTCTAGGGACGATTGCTATACACACAGACAACATGTCAGTAGTGTGGTATCTAAACAAGCAAGGAGGAACCCGGTCTTACCCTCTGTGCAGAGAGGCCATGCGAGTGTGGCATTGGGCAGTAGCTTCCCAATGGTTTCTGGTGGCAACGCACATTCCGGGGAAGTCCAACGTGATTGCAGACAGGCTAAGCAGAACTATCCTGATGCCTTACGAGTGGTCCCTGAATCGCCTGGCTGCAGAGCGAATCTTTAGCAGATGGGGTCAGCCTTGCTGCGACCTTTTTGCCAGCCCCCTCAATGCGAAATGCAGCAACTACTTCACGCTGATCCCCTCACAAGGGGAGTCACCCAGGGATGCTCTAGTTCACGATTGGCCCTCCGGTCTGCTTTATGCTTTCTCTCCATTTCCCCTGCTGCCAAAGGTGATTGAGAAAGCGCAATCCTTGTGAAGCCTCGTCAGGTTTGGTTCCCCTTTCTTCAGCAGTTCACTGTGGACACTCCTTGGACTCTGGACCCTCAACCAGATTTACTGACACACATGTCAGGACAGTTCCACCCCTCCATGATGACTCTCCGTTTGACAGCCTGGCTACTCCACTTCCATCGTTAGTCAGACTTCATAAACTTTCACCGGAAGTGGTCCATTTATTATCGTCCTCTCATAAACCATCCACTAGAAAGATTTATTCTAGTAAATGGAAAAGGTTCTCTATCTGGGCACATACCAGAGGCATTGATCCTTACACAGCTCCAATAGATTCAGTTCTGGAGTTTTTGTCTATGCTTTTCCATCAGGGGTCCGCATCAGCCACCATCAAAGTTCAACTGGCGGCGATATCTAATTTCCACATAGCGAATAAACCTAGTCTCATGGCACATAGACTATGCAAGGCATTCCTCAAAGGTACTCCGTTGCTTCGTCCCCCGGTGTCCGAACCTATCATGCCCTGGGATCAAAATTTTGTTCTAGAAGCCCTTACTTTACCACCCTTTGAGCCTGAAGCGACCTGCGAATTGAAATTCTTGACATGGAAAACAGCCTTCTTAACAGCAGTCACTTCCGCAAGGCGGGTTTCGGAAATTCAAGCCCTCTCCTTCAAACATCCATATTTAATCTTCTATAAAAATAGGGTCTCTCTTAGACCAAACCCCTCGTTCCTTCCTAAAGTGGCTTCCATGTCTAACATAAATCAGTCCATTGGGCTGCCTGTTTTCTTCCCCCACTTTTCTAACAAGGCAGAATTTAGATTTCACCAATTGGATGTACATAGATAATTACGCTTCTATCTACACCGAACAAACGATATCCGGAAGTCTGACCAACTTTTTGTCTCCTTTTCGGAAAACCGAATGGGTTCCCCGGTATCCAAGGTCACACTGTCTAGATGGATAGCTAGTTGTATCTCTTTCATCTATCACTCAGGAGGTAAAGATCTACCATTTCTGGTCAAAGCGCATTCTACTCGGGCTGTTTCCACATCCACAGCTTACCAAGCCAGATTGTCAATGGATGATATATGTGCTGCAGCTACTTGGGCTTCTCCTCACACATTTGTTTCTCATTACAAATTGGACGTGGTCTCTAGGGGCAGGTCTTCTTTTGGCTCCACAGTTCTCAGGAGTATTTTCCTATGAGCCACCCAGGATGTAGGTGCTAGGGATGCTGTCTCACTGGTAAGAATGTAGGCGAGCTAGGACTACATAACATCAAGAAATTATGTACTCACCATAACGTTCGATGTATGTAGTCCATATCGCCTCACATTCTTACTTACCCTCCCACCTTCCCCCTTCCTGGAGGATTTGGAGGTTAGGTTGTCATCTACAGACTTCCCTTGCTTAGCTTATTCTTTATATGGATGTGATGTGTGCATGGAGTACAAATGAGTTTCGCAGCAAACTAGATCTGGGGATATGGAGCAGTGCACCATGGGATACCTGCTTAGCCCAGCCAATGAGAGACTTCGAGCTAGTAAAATTGTCCGAGTTGGAGCCGATATTCTGCTCCGAACCCACGTGTAAGAATGTGGGGCAAGATGGACTACATACATCGAACGTTATGGTGAGTACATAACTTCTTGTTCTTTCCAGCCCTCTCAAGGCCATCTTAAACTAGACCCAGGGGAAACAGACCCCCCAGACTACAGTCTCAGGGTATGCAGAAATCTAAGCAATGGAGTGCCTCCACCTCTAAAGCAGGGAGTGCTAAACTACCCCCTTACGTAAAGAATTCCCAATGCCTTCTCAACTCCACCCCCATCCTCTGCCCAACTGCTTGTGCCTCTAGGAGGAAAACTTGCCCTTCATGCAGAAAACTGGATTCCCATCACCAAAGACCGATGGGTTCTCAACATTGTATCCCAGGGGTACAAATTTTACTTCCACTCACTGCCAACCCCAAAAGGGTTCCCAGACCTCCCTCTAAGCCAGTGAGCAGAGGCTCAAAACCAGGTCCAATCCCTGCTCTCTATAAGGGCAATTCAACTGGTTCCGGCAGAACAGATAGGTCAAGGATTCTATAGGCTCATAGGTAGATACTAGGCTATCTGCCCTAGGACATTTACAAGCCTAGCCAGAGTGTGTTTGGCTTTCGCCACCCTTTTAGATTTGATGACTGTGCCGCAGTATAGTAGGTCACAGAAGATAGCCCATTTAAGGTTAGTTTAAAGTGCCCCTGTCTAGCAATGACACAGAGGAGATCCCAGGGGTAAATCTATGGTCTCCCATCCAATCGTCAAGATTCTTCTTGAAGAGGGTCATTGAGGGGCTCTGCCTAACATGGATTGGGATTTTGTTCCAGAGTGAGGGGAGCCTCTGGGATATGAATCTGCCTCTCCAGCATGTCCTATTTCTTTCTGTGCTGAGGTTTAAGTCACTGGAGCGTGTAGCTAAGGGATTTGGATTTCCTGAGGTGGATCATGTCCATTAGTTCTGGGTTGGACATGGCTTTATACGTCAGGCACAGATCGCCTCTGAGTAGGCGGTAAGCAACTGAGTAGAGCTGGAGTTTCTTTAGTCTAACTGCATAGGGCATCTGCTTGAGTCCCTTAATCCTCTTGGTGAGGTACTTTTGGGGTCTTTCTAGTTGTTGCAGGTGTCGGGTAAGGTACATCCCAAATGGGGCATTGTATTCAATTATGGGCCTGATGAGTAGAGGGGCACAATGACCTCTCTTGATCTAGATGTGAACCCTTTCATGATGAGGTGGGCTATATAGAAGGTCCTTCTAACCACTTTGGCAATGTGATTGTCAAAGGAAAGATTACTATCTACTTGGGTCCCCAGATCCCTAATTACTTCTTCCGTACTTAATGGATTACCACCTATGTGGTAATTTGTGGGCACTTTGTTTTTCCCAAAGGGGTTGACTATGCACTTTTTGGCATTTAGCTTCAGGCCGTGGCTCTGGCACCAGTTATCTGTCTCTGTGAGACCATTTTGGAGGATGCTTGTGTCGGTCGATGAGTCGATTATGGCCCCCAGTTTGCAGTCGTCTGCAAACTTGGTCAGCCAAAGTCCTCCTGTGTTAGCCTGTACCTCAGAGAAATATATACCGAACAAGAGAGGTCCCAGGACTGAGCCTTGTGGGACGCCACTTGTAACTGGTTTTAGAGTCTGACATGGCACCTGCAATTCTGACCATGTGGGTTCTATCACTAAGCCAGTTTGCAACCCATCTTGTGACATAGGGGTTGATATTTAAGCTGGTGAGCTTGTTTATGATGCCCGAGTGGGGTATTGTGTTGAAGGCTTTTGCGACGTCAAGGTAGGCTGTGTGGACTACCTTCCCTTCATCTGTGGCCTTGGTGACTGTTTCAAAGAAGTTGACCAGGTTTAAGAGGCAAGATCTGCCCTTAACAAAGCCGAATTGGGTAGGATCCAGTGTTTGGAGGTTCCCAATGTCTTTGTTTATGAGTTCCATGATGATACGCTCCATAGCTTTGCAGACCAGACTAGTCAGGCTTATAGGGCGATAGTTACCAGGGTCCGTTGTGGCACCACCTTTATGGAGAGGGACCACTGTTGCTGTACGCCATTCTTTGGGTACATATCCTGTTGTAAGGCTGTGATTTTAAGTGAGGGTTCAGTTCTTCTTGGAGCTCATGTAAAATGCAGCCCGGGACACCGTCCGGTCCCATAGATGCTGTGTTTTTTGCTTTGGAGAGGGCAGCTCTCACCTGTGCATCTGTGATGTCAGGGGGGGGGGGGCTACACTTTGTTGGGATAGTCATTTGCACATTTGGGGGGGAAGGGGGGAGAAGTTTGCACTGAACCTGTCTGCCAGCATGTTGGCAATGTCCGTGGGTTCAGTGTATTTTTTGTCATTTTGCACTAACTCAGAGCATATCTGGGAGTTTCCACCCAAGTTCCTAAAATAACTAAAGAAGGCCTTATGATTATCTTTAGCGTCTTGTACAATTTTTCTTTCAAAGCTAGCCTTGGATGCTTTTATGAGGGATAGTAGTTTCTTGCTAGTACTGATCAGAGTTGCCTTCCCTTTTTGGGATTTTGCTCTATCCTGTAGTTACTTCCTCCTTCTGTCGTATAGCCTATTTATGGCTGGGGTCCACCAGACAGGTCTCCTGCCTTTGGAGGAGTGTGTCTTGGTTTTGTTTGGGATAGCACGATCCATGCATTCCTGTAAGTATCCATAGAATGCATTTGTAAGGGATTCTGCGGTTTGGGTCGTAATTTCCACTGGCCCGGGGGCTTTGTAGGATTCCATCTCAGTTCTGAGAAGTGTGAAGTTTTGCTTTCGAGAAGTTTTTGACCGTGGTTTCCTTTGCTGGGGGTGGGGACGGGATATGGACATCCATAGTGATTAATTTATGGTCAGGTCTTACTAAAGAAGGGTATACCTCCGGTATAGAACATAGAGTACCCATGTTGGTGATAATCAGGTCCAATATGTTTTCCCCTCTTGTGGGAGTGGTGACCAGTTGTTCCATAGCATTTGAGTTTTAAATTCTAGGAACCGTTGGGCGAGGGTGTTGGGGCTTGAGTAGTGCTCCCAGTCTATGTTTGGGTAGTTGAAGTCACCCAATATAATGGTGTTTGGAGAGACCTTCATATTCTCCAGTGTCTTCAGGAAAGCTGAGTGGGGTTCCTGAGTTTGGGAGGGTGGTCTGTAGCAGGCTACAAACTGGAAGGCAGTTTTGCCCACTGTTAGTTGCACATGGATGGTCTCAGATGCTTCTTGCAGTGCCACTAACCTGGAGGTATGGGTATCTTTGAATATAGATTCTCCCCCTGCTCTTGTGGTTCGGTCCGAGTTTTGCGGCCGAAAAGCGTGGTATGAGGTATAACCTGGTAGTGCTGAGGTGCTCTCGGGAGCCTTCAACCAGGTTTCTGTTACTGCACAGATATCGATATTCTCCATACTGAGGAGAGCCTCGAGTGCATGCATCTTGAGGTTTAGACTTCTGGCGTTGAGCCGCATTACCCTTAGTTTCTTTTTCCTTGTGTTGTCTAAGGAGGTGGGTTTGTCTTTTGAGCCTTGCCTAAAAAAAGGCACTATGGGGGAGGCAAGAGCCTTTGCCAGTATTCGAAAACCCAGGGGTGACAGGTGCAAGCAGTCCCTAGCGAAGCAACGTGGCTTGTCGAGCATGTCATCCCAGGCTGACAGATACTGGATCCCCTTTGAGTGACACCAATACTTTAGCCAATTGTTGAAATTGATCATTTTGTCTTTATACTGTGGTATCATTCTTGGTGAGGGTAAGATGCTACTCAAGGTCAGGGTCATACCAGCCTAGGCTACATAATCAGAGAGCTCCTCTATGTCTCTCTTCATGTAATCCAGGGAGGTACGTCTCAGGTCATTCACACCAGCATGGACAATGACGGAGTCATATTTGTACTTGCTTTGGAGTGACCTGAGTGCTTGTGTTATGTGGTGGATCCTGGCACCCGACAGGCAGCTTACAGTGACTTTCTCCTTGTTCAGTCTGGTGAGAGGGGAAGTCAGTGTGTCTGACAATAGAGTCACTTATTACAAGTGTATTAGGTGTTTTGTTTAGCCTTAAGGGCTGTGACTGTGTGGCACACTGACTTTGTGGACTATTTGATACATGGGTATTGTTGTGGGGTAGCGGTTGTTTGGATGTCTGCTTTGGAGGTCTCTGTATGTTTTTGTGTGTTTGGTTTGCTGTTGCGATAGGTCTATGTGAGACTGGATTTGTGATGTGTGTGATTACCTTCTCCTCCAGACTGACCACGCCAGTACTATGTTGAGAGAGTTTAGCTATATAGTTGCATCTCTCGCATATATTTGAGCTTGTTTGGAAGAGTAGAGGGTGGTCTGTGTACATAAGGCAGTTGTAACATTGCCTCAAGATTCCCATATTCACCAGCTGGACTGGAGAGTAAACCCGAAACTGACTTTTGGACATGCCAGAATAGTATGAGGACCTACTTATGACTTTATCAAAAAGGACCAATAGGGAGCCAGGTACTTAAAGGGAGTATAAGAGAGTGTAGTGCTTAGTTTATTGGTGCTTACTTATAAGATACTTACACGAGCTACTGATGGGCTTTAGAAAGAAAATGCTTACGTTGAGATTTGGAACAGTTCTAAGGGGAAAAGTGAAGAGCAGACTTTGTGGAGCCGAGAACAGTTTAAACCCGATTTAGCGGCGCTGCCCGATACGCAAAATTGCACAAAACCGCGCTAAAGCGGGTTTTAAGAGAGAGAGAGATCAAGGAGTTTGGAATTGACCCAAAATGGCCAATAAAACTACAGTTTCTAGGCAGTAACCACTCCCACAGGGGCAGGCAGGCTGTTCAGTGTCTACCACTGCCACTGATGAACACAGAGACTTCCTTTTAGCCCAAGCAAGCAATGGCCTCCAAGAAACTTGCAAACAGTTCAGAACAGCAAATCTGTAACTGAACTTTTTTTAAAATACAGAAAGTGGGGAAAAAAGCAAGATTTTTTTTTTTTTTGTTTTTGTTTAAAGATAAAGATAAACAAGTAGCAACTAGTTAGAACAGTGCAATAAATGACCCCACACTTGAGTGCTAGGCCAGAGACAGATAAAATGCAAGTTTTAAGAAAAAAACGATTTTAAAATAAGTGCAACACAGGAAATGCAGTAAACAGGCTCTAGATGTGTTCTAAGTACAGTTACTAACACAGATATAAGCTTTAGCAAACCAGAAAATGCCAAAAAGTAGGCGGCAATGCAGACAAACTTAACAAATAATCTGAAGAAAATACTTAAAATCTCAAAAGTGGCTCCCTTCTTCTCTCAGCGTTTTCTCCTCTTGGTGGGTGCTTCAGCAACAGCCAACAAGTCTGAAAAGATGCCAAAACCACAAGGCAACCTGGTTTTAAGAGAGTGAGATCAAGTCCAGACTTTTCCTGGTACCCAGAAAAGAGGGCACTTGGCGCCCAATCCTAGATCTTTCAATTCTCAACACCTTCCTGGTGGTACCAAAATTCTAAATGCTCACCCTGCAGCAGCTTCTACTTATGCTAGCTAAAGATGCCTGGTTAGTCACCCTAGACTTAAAAGTAGCCTGTCTGCACATCCCTATAAGGGAGTCATGCAGAAAATATCTACGCTTCAGGCAGGATCTCTGCATTATCAGTTCTCTGCACTTCCCTTTGGTTTATCCACTGCTCCCAGAGTATTCACAAAATGCCTGGCTCCAGCCATTGCTTTCTGCAGACAGAGAAATATTCAAAGTTACCCATACTTGGACGACTGCCTGATTCAGGCGGACAGTCAGGAAATGCTGTTTCAGCACCTGAAATTTGTAAAAAAAAAACTTACTAACCTCCCTGGGGTACACCATCAACGAAAATAAATCAAAACTAATCCCCAGTTAAAAGATTGTATTCCTGGGAGCAAGCTTGGACACATCATCCCAGATGGTATTCCTCACTCCAGAAAAACAAGCCTATCTGACAGGCTGTTTTACTCAAATGGCCAACAGAACATGGCTATCTGCAAGGAAAATCTTGCAGGCCCTAGGGTTCATGGCCTCATGCATCCTACAAATTTCATATGCCAGACTGCATATGTGGAAACTTCAATGGTGGTTAAGTCTTTGGTGCTAACATTCTCAGGACCTGGAAACTGTCATTCCCATAATACCCTAACGACAGTTTCTTTGGTGGGCAGCAGCATGCAACAACAACAAGGGACTGCCCTTTACCCAACCCCACGCCGCCTAGACCCTAACCACAGATGCATCAGAATATGCCTGGGGGGGCACACATGAACGGCAAGTGCATTCAGGGCCACTGGAGCCCAAGTCAAATGCATCTGCACATCAACCAGAAAGAGATGCTAACTGTGCTGCACACTCTGACAGCTTTCAGATCCCTACTCACCCGGACACCTGCTAATAAAAACAGACAAACACCACAGTTATGTGGTACATCAAGTGGGGGGGGGACTCACTCTTATCCACTCTGCAGGCTAGCCATAGCCCTGTGGAACACGGCCTTGGACATGCAGGTACATCTGCAAGCTCAATTCCTGCCAGGCAAACAAAACTCACTGGGTGACAATTTAAGTAGAAATCTCCTAGACCCACACGAGTGGCAACTAGAGCCATGCACCTTCAACCTTCTGATTCAGAAATGGGGGACACCAGAGGTGGAGCTCTTTTCCTCCTCCTGCAATCTCCAGCTCAGAAGATTCTGCACCAGGACAACTCACAGCAGGGCCTGGAAAGTGGATGCCCTATCCTTCCAGTGGGTAAATCTCTCAATTTATGCCTTCCCCCCTCTGCCCCTCCTCTCAAGAGTACTGCTCAAGATAAGACAGGACAGACCAAGGACAATTCTGATTGCCCCAGACTGGGCATGCCAAAACTGGTACCCACTCCGAAACCTGTCACCGGTGCCACCCTGGCACCTACACTAGAACCCAACCCTTCTCTCTCAGCAGGGGGGACAGATCTTGCATCCACAACTACAAACCCTAAATCTTGTAGCATGGATTTTTCCTTGAATTCTCCCCCAGTAACCAGCCTAAGCAAGCAGGTGCTGGACGTCATCCTTGAAGCCAGAAGACCCAGTACAAGGATATCCTATGATGATGAGTGGAAAAAAGTACTGCTCCTGGTTTCAATCTAAAGGAGAGGACACAACTCTGCCATCCCTGCCTCTAATCCTGGGTTATCTAGCCGATCTACTCCACAGAGGCCTATCCTTCACCTCCATTAAGATCCATGCTTCTGCCATTTCGGCTCATGACAACACTGAGCCACCTCTCTTCTCTCACCCTCTTATCAAACAGTTCCTGAGGGGGGCAAACAACTTAAGGCCGCCAAGGAGAGCACCCAACCCTGCTTGGGACCTTAACTTTGTACTGGAAAAGCTCACGTTACCCCCCCCCCCCTTTAAGCCTGCAGTGTCAGCAGAGTTAAAATTCCTCTCTTGGAAAACAGCCTTGCTTCTGGCCATCACTTCAGCTAGAAGATTGTTTGAGCTACAAGCACTTATGGCTGTGGAACCCTTCATTATTTTCCATGCTGACAGGGTCTCCCTCAGGACCTACCCTTCTTTTATGCCTAAAGTGGTGTCCAGTGTGGCTCCCAACCAATCTATCCATTTGCCTACCTTCTTCCCTAATCCTCAAAATAAAGGGGAGAGGATCCTGCACTCCTTGGACATGCACAGACAGCTCAGATTCTACCTTGGTAGGACTAAGCCCTTCAGAAAAGCTGACCATTTACTAGTCAGCTTTGCAACAGGTGCAGAGGGCAGGGCCATTTCAAAGCAAACAGTTTCCAAATGGATAGCACATAGCATCCATGTCTGCTACAAGTACCATGGGAAACCAACCCGTCAGAACACATTCCACTAGGGTAACTTCTACCTCTACAGCATTTCTCAGGGGAGTCCCTAATAGGGACATCGTGGAAGCTGCTACCTGGAGTTCTGTACACACCTTCAAGCATTACCACCTGCCTATCTTTTCCAAATCCCAGGCATGTTTTACAACAGCAGTCCTGCAAGGCATTCTAGCCAGCCCTAACTCTTCTTGACTGCCTCCACCCTTCTTCAGCTTTGGGAACCTACCCAAGTGTGATGACTGCAACAGTGAAACACGAAGAACATAGGCCAGTTGTGTACACTTACCATAAATGTAGATGGTTGAGTGTATTCACTGTTGCAGTCCTGGTTTCCCTCCCTCCAGCCCCCCCCTGGTTTTCTCTCTCTAAACTCTCTAGGCCTTTTACTAACCCCCCCCCCCTTCAGGGGTATTGGTATTTACTTTTTACTGGTGGTGTTTCCCCCCACCATAACTTAGCTCCCTGTTGGGGTGCTCCTGAGATTTGGGGCAAGAAAAACTGATGTAATGGTGTCGGCTGCCCATTTTTATACCCCTGACGACCGGACATCTGTCCTGGAGCGACAGCATCCAACGCAGAAATACTAAGTCTCTGGTATTCGGGCCGACTGAGGGCTAACCTGCAGGCAGATATCCCATGTGCGATGACTACAACAGTGAATACACTCGAACATCTACATTTATGGTAAGTGTACACAACTGTACTTTCTCCCTTCTCCTGGGATTGTTCTATTTCCATTGGGGTATTTGTATGTACGCTGAATATTCAGAACTTCTCACCTTTGTCTTATTCCTGGGTGGGGAGCATACATCTGATGTACGATGCTGGGAGGATGTAGAGACTTTAGTATACTGTCCAGATGTTAGGCTATTCTTGTCAGGAGCTCCTATAATTTATGACTTCTGCCACAGTGAAAAGGATGTCTACTGTTTTTGTAAGATTTTTACACAACTTTACTTTCTTACAGAAGAATCTCACTTTAACAAGCATTGTTATATTGAGGTGCATGCACCTTATGATCCTTGCTGTAAAAATATTTAATCTGACATGCCTCTTACATATGGCAAAAAAAAACTAAAATTTACTATGTTGTGTTACTGGCCCTTGTTATTCCACACAAAGCAGGTTCAACATTGCCTTAATTTTAGTTATAAGCTCCATTGTGAATTGTACTTCTCAAAAAAATTTGAAAAAAAAAAGTGAGTTATAGACACTGACAGAAGGGAGACTCGTTTGCCTTGTGGGATTTTTTAATCATGCCAATAAAACAGTGAATTCCTCGAGACTGCTACTTTGCTAACAGCAGTATTTAAATATAATGCTATGTAGTTCTGCAAGGTAAATCGCATTGCTAGCTTGTGTGTGTGTGTGAGTGTGTGTGAGTGTGTTTGTGTGTGTGTGCTTCCTAAAAGGGTCATTGTGGTTAAGCATTTGTGGGACATTGCGGCTACTTCAAGTTAGATATTTGGGTGCTTTGAAATTCAAAAGCATTCAAAGTAGTAACGTGGGCAAACTAAACTTGCTCTGATAATGCAAGCTTCTTCTGTATTCAAAAAGTCCCAGAATACAAATAAACTAAAACAGACTAGCACCAGATGCAACTGGTGCATGTGAAACTTGGAATTAATCAGTGTTTCTGTGTACTATTTATATTTTATTTATTTCCATGTGTTTACTGGGTAAGTAAGCTGGACTGCTGACACTTTACAACCATGATAAGTGTCCCAAAAAGGGCAAAATACAATACATTTAGTAGTAATTCAATGAAGATGCAAGTTTAGAAAATGGAAGAACAAGAAAAGGTGTATATTTACAGGGTGCAGTTTAAAATTTATATAGGTCACAGCAAAATAAGAGGTAAACATATGAGAAAGTTCAATATGAAAATTGGCTGGTGCTATTTTGGAGAAGCTGTCTCACCTATGGCTAGCCTAAAAGTAGGTATTTTAATGTTAGAGCATTGTCTGTGCTGCCAGTAAGGCAGTTAGTTGGCGTCTTGTCTATTAGCTTGAGGATTAACTAGGGAAACTGATTTGAGTTGACTTCTTTGGATATCATTTTGGCATCTAGCAGTGTAACTGCTTTCCACAGTTAACCAATGTGATTTTCATAGAAGACCGTGATGAGTCTAGGTTCAGCTTAGAAAACAAATCTGAAAACTTTTACAGTTTTTTGAGCAAGATTTGTGTTTGTGTATGAGTGAAAAGTAATCAAAGGTTGCTTGTGTTCAGATTCAGGCAGAAGTACTTTTTTAGGGAGGGCTTTTCGGGATTTTGGTGTTAGTAACTTTGTAGCATAAGTTTTGCTGCGCCAGTGCCTTATTTACTGCTACTTCCATGTGATATTTCTTTGGATTGAGGTCCTCTGTCCACTGGTCTCCCCTCAGTTCCTGCAGGGCATGATTGCCTAGGTTGGGTAGGCTGCCTGGTTATTACCAGGACAAGCAGAGCGTTCTGTCCCATGTTTTATGGGGGCTGCTAGTCATTCTTACCATGTCTTCCTGTTGTGAAGGCGTAGGCCTAAAGGTTAATATATGGTGGCTGCTTGAGTGTCAGAAGCAAGACATCACCCTTAGGAAGTATGTCCTAATGCCAACACTGAGATTGGTGTAGGCTTTCCTGCCCATGTACGAACCATGGTGAATTCACATGCAAGTTAGGTCTCTCTAGACATGCTGTGCACAATCATTTTATACATACCCTTCTACATGTTCACACTCCACACACACTTAATTATGGTGGTCATTAAACTTATTCCCGCTTAAGGTGTTATGAGGAGTCGGAAGACCCTGGAGGTAATTTTTTCTGAGATTAACAAGGGGACGTGATCTTCTCAATCTTTGGTTCTTTTCCAGGTGACCCCATTCTTGGAGAGACCTCGAGGCCTGTGAGGTCAAATATGGACTGGTCTCTCGTCTCTTTCCCTTCATGCAAAACCATTTTGAATGTGCATCTGTGGAAGAAGACAGAAGAGCACTGAGTTATTTCTCACAGAAAAGTAATACTATTTCAGAAGCTAGAAAACATCTTGAACATACTTCGGCTGTTGTAGGAAGGCAGATGCTCTTTTTTAAAAGCCTGTGGCTGAATAAACCTAGTCTGTCATAGATATGCTCAAGTCAATGGCAGACATATTCTGTAAGTTCAGCATAGGTTGCAGAGACCCCAGCTACTCCTTGCTGCCAGAGGCCAGAGCTCTGGACATTTGCATTGAGTGCATACTCTCTTTCCATATTGGAGTTTAGAGCCTTTGCATTTGTATTTCAGTCTTCCATAATGGATCAAGCCCTGGAAGAGCCTGAAGACCTCTCCAAGATTGACATTAAGGAGTACTTGAATCAAACTCTGGCTATGACTTCCAAGGTAGGATTTCATGTGGCTGATGGTAATTTTGCTTGTGCTCATCTTTGGGCTCAGGGCTGCAGTCTCAGTTATATGCCTGTACAAGATGGCATAGCTGAGGCTATTGTTCTTTAGGAAGAACTCAAACCAGTTCATTTGAAAAGTGCTGTTTGTTTAGGCAATTCAGGATATGGTGAAGGACCTCTTCAGTAAGAAAAGACCCTCCTCTCTGTGAAGATCCTTTGATTCTTCTGCATCTTCATTCTTCAGACCTGGCTTAGTCTGTCCTAAAAATTGAAGGAATCCTTCTCAGCATCACTGTAAGGCTTTTAAGTGTCTCACTGTCTTACCTTCTCTTGTGATTGCCATGGTACCTAAGAGACTAAAGACCCATTGGTGCTGGATGGTTTACACACCTGGCAAGGTCACTTCTTGTACTTCTTAGAGCTCTTGGGTCCTCTCCCACAAAAAGCACTAAGAGACCAAGCCAGTATAGTGCAGGTTTTGGAACAGGCCCATATTCTAGGCTTTCAAGATGTGTGCACAGTGAGCAGCTTGTTGATCTAAAGCTCTTCCAGTGTGAAAGCAGAGGGTGGTAGCAAAAAGCCAGTAAAGCTTAACAAGTTGGGTAAATTTTGGTTTCTAGCAAGTCATTAAACTGCCAGGATGAGAAGAAAAAAAACTCTTGACTAGGAAGAAGTTTGCAGCTGTTCAGCAAAAAGCAGTTCATGTTTCAGCTTTAGTACAGTCAATGGCGTCCAGTAATTTAGAGGAAAAATAAAGCAAACACACTCAGAGGTATTTAAAATAAGTGAGAGACTGGAGGAATATGTAAAATCAAATCACAAAAGGCTAGAAAGATTAGAAGATGCATTAATTAGCTATTTAGATGAGATGATAAAACTGCATAAATCAGAGGTTGATGTGAAGGAAAGTTTGATTGAATATCTTCATTTTAATTTAGAAATGTTTCATAAAATTGTAGAGTTATAATACAGAGCACAGAAAAAATGTGATTTTCTGCTGTAGCAGAGAAACTTAAAGGAATAGACTCCATTAATTTTATGAAGGTACATATAAATTACTGGACTGGTACTTCACAGCATGATTTGTTAATTGAGGGGGCATGTTGTATGCATTTCCAAATTTAGAAATGAAAAAGCAACTAAGATCTATTAGTAAAGATGCAGTCATGCCAGCAGAAAGCACTGCCCCTGACAAAGTTGTAGCAGAAAGGAAATGTAGTAAAAAAAAATTGGGGACACTTGAGTGTTTCTGTGGGAAATGATTATTACATGGACAATTGGCATACTGGTTAAAGTCTTTGTTTCCCATGCATATGATACAAGGTTCAAGCCAGACCTCTGGCCATTGCAGTATTTAGTATGTTTTTTTCTTATTGTGTCTTCATGGGGTTGTTCTCAACTCTCACCCAAAAAATGCTGGGTGTTTCCACCCCAAAACATCACAAAAATTGAGTGGCGTCACAGGCAGCAGCATAAACTATGAATGGTGCATTTTGTGAGAAGAGTTGCATAGACCCAACCACTTTAGGCATCAGATGTTGTGCACAGTATCCTCTGGATACCAGAACATGGAGCACAGTGTGTGTGCAGTGTTGGGAATAGCCACTCAGTAGTATAAAAATTGGGCTATAGGTGATTTGACCATATTGACTAATATCACCAAAGATGGACATGGGTAAGTCATGAGTTGGTTGAGGACTATCAAGAAGAAGTCCTCAAGGTGCTATCCAAGGCCAAGAACACTACTACTGTGGGGCCGGATAACATACCATGCTGGCTACTGTTCAGCCTTAGACATGACTTGTCAAAAGCTGTTCAATAATGGTCTCCAAACAGACTTCATGAAGGATGAATGTTGGACAGCAGCAATTATTTCCTTGCACAAAGGCGGTGTGTCAATGGATCCAGGTAATTATAGACGCAGAATCCTGACCAGCCTAATCTGTAAGGCTTTGGAAAGGATCAATGTGGATTTAATAAAGATAAACCTACAAACTCTCTCACAAAGGCATTTGACATCATCCTGCATTTGTATCATAGATAAACTGCCCCAGCCAAATGTCAGTCCCTATGTAATTCGTTGAGTAACAAATTGGCTTACAACTGAAACCGGAAAGATCAGTGTAGGTGGCTCTACCTCCCCAAAAAGACCTGTCACTAGAGTTGTACCCCAGGGTTTAGTCCTTGGGCCACTCTTTGGCATTTACTTCTTGGAGGTCAAAGCAAACATTAAGGATTTATGGCTGACTGAGTTTGTAGACCGCTGTAAACTTGTTACCCTTATAAACTCATCAAAGAATACCAAAATCCTGCAAGACGGCCTTTCTTAAGCAAAATAGCCAGTGTCAAAACCATGGACTAAAACTAAATGCCAAGAAATGTACAGTCATATCCTTCAGCAAGCAGGACTTCCCTTCTATCACATTTCACATTACACCCCTGAAGGCTGATCATGTAGTCAGGGATCTGGAAACCTATGTTGACAATGAACTGTCCTTCACAGGTGATTGCTAGGCTGATGGTATAAGAGCCTTTACAAGCTTAGCCAGTTATATCCAGGTTATGACAATATTGTATCTTAATTCCCCAGGCACGGGATGGGTTAGTATTAGGGTAGTGAGTCTGGTTGTTGGAGCCCTGTGTTTACAGACTGTCTCTGTCCAGAAGGGACATGCGCAGTACCCTGGAAGTCAATTTATGGTTCTCCATCCATTTATTCAAATTCTGTTTTGAAGAGGGTGAGGGACGGGCTTTGTTTTACTAAGCTGGGAAGTTTATTCCATACGTGAGATAGCCTTTGGGATACAAATCTATCTGTCCAGCGAGTTTTGTTAGAGTCATAAATTAGGTTCAGGTCCATGGAACGTGTCACCCTTGTATAATTTTTCTTGCGAATATGTACGTTTTCATCAGGGCTAGGTTATAGAATGCTTTGTAGGTCAGGTATATGTCACTTCTCAGTAAACAATATGAGACAGAGTAAAGGAATAGAGCCTTTAGTTGGTTTGCATAAGACATGTGTCTTACGTTTGTTTTTTTATTTTTTTTTTTAGTGAGAAATCTCTAGGTCTGCTCGAGTTAGTATAAATGCCTAGTTAGGTACATGCAGAAGGCAGAATTGCACTTGATTATTGGCCTGATGAGGGCTGAGTACAAGGTCACTCTGACTTCCTTTGATCTTGATGCCATGCCTTTACTTATAAGTTGAGCCACACAGAAGAATTTCCTCACTATTGTAACTACCTGTTGGTCAAAGGTTAAGTTACTGTCTGTCTGTGTTCCTACGTCCCTCACCACTGGGTCTAGTTGTAGGGGTGTGATATCAGTATCATACTTTGCAGGGATATCTGATTTACTGAAGGGTATGATTACGCATTTTTTAGCGTTTGGTCTCAGACCATAGTTTTGGCACCAGTCCTTTGTCATTTTTAGGCCTGTTTGTAGGATGTCAACATCGTTTTGGGATTCAGTGATTGCTCCCAACTTACAGTGAATCTGTTGAGCCAGAGGCCGCAAATATTGGTCTTCATGTCAGAGAAGTACGTATATACCAAGCAGGAGGGGTCTCAACACTGAACCCTGTGGGACACTGCTAGTAACAAGTTTATTGGAAGTGGTTTCACCTATCTGGACAACATGTAACCTGTCAGTGATCTAGTTTGCTATCCATCTGACGATGTAGTGGGTTTATATCTAACTCAGTAAGTGTATGTGTGATCCCCGAGTGGAGGATTGTATTGAAAGCTTTGGCCAGGTGTAGATAAGCAATGTGTGCCATTTTACCCTCATCCATGGCCCTAGTGACTTTCTCAAAGAAGTCCACCAGACTGAGAATGCAAAACCTCCATCTGACAAAGCCAACTTGAGTCTCGTCCAGTGTTTGGATATTTCTTGTCGTTATTGATCAAGTTCATTATAATTCTGTCTGTGGCCTTGCAGATGAAACTGGTCAAGCTTATGGGTCTGTGGTTCCCTGGGTCAGTTGATGGGCCGACCCTTGTGCATTCCTCTCAAAGACCGTGTAGAAGCCGTGGTTAGAGAGGGTTTCTAGTGGCCCTGATAGATTCTGTTTTAAGCTATTTAAGAAGCATCCTAGAATGTCATCAGGACCCATGGAGACTACGATTTTGGCTTTAGCGAGTGCAGTAATGACCTGTTCCCTTTTAATGACCAGTAGGGGGGGGTTGTGGGTATTTTTACCTGTTAGGCTATCTTTGCCTCTTAGTTTGCTTTTGGCAGATTGACCAGTTTATAATTTGTTTAGACTGCTGAGTGTCTTCTTGCACTGTTTTGTCTGTTCCTTCTTGGCTTTGGCAAGGATTATTTTTACTTTTGTTGAATAACCTATTTATGCCAGGGGGTATACCAGGATGGTTTATGTTTTGGCAGTAGTCACAGGTTTTACTCGGACAGGTACTGCCTCCTGTATGCAGCACTGAATGTAGTTGTAAAGTGCTTTTTGTGTACAGCTCAGAGTAGGCCTCAGTGTCATGTGGGTTTGTACGGGCTTGGAAGTTTAATAAGCAGGCACTTTGAGTTAACTGGCCTTAGCAAAGTTCTTAAGGCATGTGGAGTTTGATGGGATACTAGCTTAGTTTTAATACTGAAGGAGATCATTTTGTGGTCAGATCTTATCAGTGAGGAGTTCATGCATGGGAGGGAGCAGCATCCCCTATGTTCATGAGTCTAGTTTGGAAGCTAACTAGTTGCTTCGGGATGTCTGTCTTAGGTTAAGGGCAAGTGCCACTATGGAAAACATTCCACACAGACCATCAAAATCAGTGTCTTTTCTGCTTGGGGTTGGCTCACAACTACAAGGCCTGCACCATTTATCAGGTGTTTGTTCTTAAGACACTCCACAGTCGTCATTTGGCCCTTAATATTTACCTAGAGAACCAGAGGTTAAAGCGATTAGCACTCGTTGTGGAAGGTGCCTCGAGTCCATCAGGTGAGCCTCTGAAGAAGAAGGTGAAAAAGGTAAGGCCTGAATCTTCAGCTATGCCTCTGAACTCAGATGTCCCTCTTGAAGCCAATGAAGGCCCAGAGGTCCATACAGTGTCTGACCCTCTTCTCTCAGCGGGAACCTCTTTAGAAGCCATTGGGGAGAGTTCCTTAAGTATATCTGGAGAGGCATCGCAGGCATCTGTTACGGGTGGTAAGGGGAAACCATGGCTCCCTCTTTCAGATTTGCATCACAGTACCTTTCCTGCCTTAATAATAGAGGATTCGCCGACGTCCATGCTTGAGCCTAAGCCTACGTTGACCCAACCCTTCCCAGCCTAGGACAGATCCTCCACAGTAGAAGAAACAGAAACCAAAACATCTTTCTCCTTTACAGAACCCTTCCCAAGATTGACAAGCCTTTTTCTCAGGGAATCCTGAATGCCTTTTTAACACTCAGGCCCTCCTCTAGTCTGCCACTTACTCCTGTGTCACCTCCATCACCTTTACTTAGGATTACTACTGTGGAACTAGAGGCCTCTGAAGAAGAGGATCCATCTTCAGATGAGTCTCTGGCCTGCTCCACACAGATTTGCTCCACACAGATTGACTCCCCCCCCCTGGGTTATGCTTACCCTGAGGTTGACTCTAATGGTGGGGACTCACCTGAGGAAAATATTTCCTTTGGTGAGACTATTACAAAGATGAGGGATTTTTTTCAAGTGGGAAAACTCTCCGGTTTCAGAAGTACAAAGGAAGTACTATGACCTTTACAAATAGACTCTCCTCCACAGTCTGCTATCTCACCTGTTACCAGCCTTTCAAGATGCTTTTCTTTCAGCATCCAAAAGCCCTAATTCTCAACCTCCTGTGCCCAAAAGGCCAGAAAGGTTTTATAAAGTCCCTGAGGACAATATGTTTCCATTCAGATGCCCTCCTGAAGACCCAGCTATATTTTCAGTCTCTGCAGATAACTCTTCTAGGCTGATAACTTCCACTACCGTATTGCCCTCAGATAAGGACAGTAAAATGATGGAGAGGCTTGGAAAAAGAGGTCTACAGCACCTTCTCCATTCTGTCTGTCTGGGGCCATTAATTTCTAGACACATAGGTCTAAGTATGTATTGGCCCTACTTTCTCAGGCTTCTAAATTGTTTACAGATCTTCCAGATTCAGCAGCCAAAGCCCGACTCTTTACTCTTGACACGTTCTTCACAGTTTACAAAAAAATCCATAAATGCAGTTATGATGCTGCAGAGGGCTCTGCAAGATCAGCAGCATCTAGATCTGTTCTCAGGAGATGCTCCTGGCTAAGGCTGCAGCCCTTGCCCGAGGATTTCAAGGCAAAAAATAATGGATGCACTCCTGGACAACTCTGCCCTTTTTGGTGAAAATACTGCTGCCATCCTCAAAACTCTCCAAGAGAAAGGGAAAGAACTCCAGGAAATGAAATATATTCTTGTCTCTCCATTTCCAAAATACCACAGAAAATACCCTTCTAAGCCAAAGGTTATAAGGAAAAGAACCCCAGTTTCTTCTCAGCCAAAAAGAAGAGCTCACGCAAGCACACTCCAGCTAGGCCTCAGCCATCTTCCATATGTAAGACTTCCTTTCCAGACAAGCCAGGTAGTCTGTGACTACCTGGCCTTACTCACAAAAACCCTCTCTCCCAGCACCTCTCTCACTCCCTGTCTACCTGGATAAGCATTACATCAGACGAATGGGTACTGTTCATTGTCCCAAATGGTTATTTCATGACTTGGAAATCCATTCCTCTGTTCGTGGGTATCCCATAACCCCCAAGGGACCAGATCCATCTCTTTCCACAGTTATTCAAGACTTGATCTCACAGGGGACCATTCAAGAAGTTCCCGCCGCGGAAAGAGGAAAAGGCTTCTATTCCAGGATGATGTTATTCGTGTTTCACTGTTGCAGTCATCACATTTGGGTTATCTGCTTGCAGTAGCCCTCAGTCAGCCTGATTATCAAAGTCTCGGGTCCTGCATCGGTTGCTGTCTCATCTTCCGTGACGTCAGGTAGTCAGGGGTATAAAGCATGCAGCCGACGCCATTATATCAGTCTTTCTTACCTTGCTGTGCCCGAAGCAGAAGCTGTTTGCAAGAGTCGGTCGGCTGACTCCTGAAATTTTCGTTTTCGAGTTTCAGAACTGAAGTCTTCAACTAAGGCTAAGTACCCTGTTGGGGAAACTTTTTCTTGCTCTAAACCAATATCAGTAAAAGTCAGTAATTGTATTTCTTGTGGAAAGCAAATACCTCAAAGATTTTCATTCTTACTGTATTCCTTGCCTAGGCCCTGACCACGATGTACCTCGCTGTCAGTTTTGTGCCTTATTTAAACCACAAACTATTTGTCATCAGTATGTTTACGCTTCTAAATATTTTGGTACTCTATTCAATTATCCAGATATGTCTTTGGTGAGCCACCCGACTACCGACATTACGAAAAAATGCAAAGATAAAGACAGAGACAGGCCGGCTAGGTCCAAAGCTGCCGGCAACCCTTCTCCTAAGCTAGTCGCCAGTTCGCTGGTACACAGTGAGGCACTTTCGCAGCCCCTGATACCCACTACTTGAGATTCGCAGGCTTCTACTGAGACCCATTCGGAGTCCGGTATGCTGCAATATGCGTCAACTATGGAACCTGCGGATGTCTCTACCTTGGATGGGTCCGGAGCCGCTGTGCAGGCACTGGCTTCTGAGGGTGTATTCAGGCCTACTGACTTGCATATTAAATTGACGTCATCTTCTTCTTCAAGGCCTAAAACTCTATCCATGCCTAGAAAACCTACGCCCAGACCGCATGGTCAGACCTCTCTGCCTAAAAGAACAAATGATAAGAATGGCTGAAGACCTTATTACTTTAATCAGAGGAAGCTAACCTTCCCCCTCTAAGAGACCTAGGAGTGAATTTGCTTATTATACTTCTGACCAGGATTCTGAAATTTCTGTTTCCTCTGATGATCAGGATTTACCCTTATCTAGCTATGAGGATTCCAATGCAGAGGACTCTATTCCCCCTGCTTCTCCCCCAAAGGATTTTTCTTTTGGTGAAACCTTGCATACTCTTAGGGAGCATTTTCGCTGGTAAAGCCAGGATTACTCTGACTCTAAAAAGAGGCTCAGGGATTTTTACTCCTTTCCCAACACAGACCTTTAGCTTACCCCTCTTGTGCTAGACATTGTTGATGATGCCTTTTCAAAATCTAGCTTAGCCCCTGACTCTTTACCTCCTGCTCCTAGAAAACTTTATAGATATTACAGAGTTCTTGACTCTCACAAGTTCCTTTTTAAAAATCCTACTGCAGATCCTGAGACCATTTCACAGGGACCCAAGGGCATTAAGGCTACTACTGCCAAAAATCCTACCCCCTCTGATAGAGACTCCAGGGCCCTGGATAGATGGGGTAAGAAGGTATACACCTCTGCAACCTTGGCCATCAGGGCCTTAAATTGCCAGTTTCATATGTTAAAGTATCAGCAGCATATTATTGGATTGCTTAAACAGAAAATGATGTTGATTCCTGATTGTGCTGAAAATAAGGATTTACAGTATTTAATGCATTCTGCTGAACTGGTTGGAAAACCTACTTTGCATTGTGGTTTTGTTTCACTAGAGGCATCTTGCAGGGCTGCTGTCACCGGGTCTGTACTTAAAAGGCATGCTTGGCTTAAGGAGCAATCTTTGCCAGATCATGTTTGTTTGTTCATTTATTTATTTTTAATTTATTTTACATTTGTTAGCTGGGAAAGACCGACTTGGAACGAGCCAATTTTCAGCGGAGGCCTGGGGAGAAATGCTCCAGATGCATGTCTTTGTAATATGGGAGGAAACCGGAGAACCCGGAGGAAACCCACACGAACGCAGGGAGAACATGCAGACTCCACACAGAAGTCACCACAGCCGAGAATCGAACCGGAGAACCTCTTGCTGTGAAGTGACAACGCTACCACTGCGCTGTCAAAAACTAAATTGCTGGATGCTCCCTTAAATCGGGACCGCCTGTTTGACAACAAAACAAAAGTTGTTCTTAAAAAGATGGAGGAAAAGGCTAAATCAATGCAAACTGTTAAATATTTCTTCCAAGTACAGCCTCCAAGATTTAGTAGGCATTGGCCCTCTAATAATTGGTCCTTTCCTGCCTCTTCCAGGCCTTCTCAGTTCAAACCCAGAACCAGCAGAACACTCAGGCTTCAGTCCCAGAGTACGCACAGGACTAAGCAGTGGGGGCTCCCACTTCCAAAATCAGGGAGTAGTAAGACTCCCCCCTGTGGTAAGCTGTCTCAATGACTTAACTTTAAAACTTCCAAGCACTTCTCAACTGACTACTCCTTTAGGGGGAAAGAGTGCTCTGCAAGCAAAAAACTGGGAACTCATTACCCAGGACAAATGGGTTTTAAATATAGTTTCCCAAGGATGCAAGTTTCACTTTCACATGTTACCAACCCCAAACGGTTGGCCAGATCTACCCCCAAATCAGTGGGCAGTTTCGAAAGCAAGTACTCTCTCTCATAAGATTAAAGGCTATTCAGACTGTACCAGAAGAGGAAGAGACAAGTTTTCTACTCAAGACTTTTCCTGGTACCCAGGAAAGACAACTCATGGCATCCTATCCTGGACCTTTCTATCCTAAACACCTTTTTGGCGATTCCAAAATTCAAAATGCTTACTCTTCACCAGTTGCTTCCCATGCTAGGCAAGGATGCCTGGTTGTCAACACTGGATTTAAAGGAAGCATGCCTGCACATCCCAATCAGGGAATCTTGCAGAAGATACCTACGCTTCAAAGCAGGCTACATGCACTATCAGTTCTCTGCACTGCCCTTTGGCTTGTCTACTGCGCCCAGGGTATTCACAAAGTGCCTAGCTCCAGTCATTGCATTTTGCAGGCAAAGAAATATTCAAATATATCCATACCTGGACGATTGTCTAATTCAGGTATTAAGCCAGGACATACTTTTGAATCATCTGGCATTTGTACAAAAGGTGCTAATTTGTCTGGGATACACCATAAATGAAAAGAAATCACATCTGGTATCCTGTCAGCAAATTATATTCCTGGGAGCAAGCTTGAACATAACTTCCCAGATGGCTTTCCTCACACCAGAGAAACACATTCATTTGACAACTTACTTCAAACTAATGGCCACAAAAACCCTATAATACTACAAGCCTTGGGGTTCATGGCCTCCTGCATTCTACTAATTTCATATGCAAAACTGCATATGAGGAAAGTACAATGGTATCTAAAAAGCCTATGGAGTCAACATTCTCAGGATCTAGAAGCAATGATTCCTATCATTCCTTGCCTACAGTTAGAGTTCCTTTGGTGGGCAGAGGCCTGCCACCAAAACAAAGGTTTACCATTCACTCTACCTCCTGCCGCCCAAACCCTAACAACAAATGCATCAGACTATGCATGGGGAGCTTACCTGGCAGGGAAGTGCATTCAGGGCAAATGGAACCCAAGTCAAATGCACCTGCATATCAATCGAAAAGAAATGTTAGCTGTACAGAATGCTCTGACTGCCTTCAAGGACCATATTCTTCCAGGACAATTAATGGTAAAGATGGACAACACCACTGTTATGTGGTACATGAACAAGCAGGGGGTACCCATTTATACCCTCTTTGCAGACTAGCCATGGCTTTGTGGAACACATCCTTGAGCTAACAAGTGCATCTATCAGCTCAATTCCTGCCAGGAAAACTAAATACATTGGCAGATGAACTAAGCAGAAATGTCATGGACCCACACGAGTGGAAACTGGAACCAAAGACTTTCAACATGTTGATAAATGAGGGAGCCCAGATATAGACCTGTTTGCCTCCCCCCCAGAACTACCAATTGGACAGATTCTGCACAAGGACTTCCACAAACAAGCTTGGAAAGTGGATGCTCTGTCCTTCAGCTGGAAAAAATCTATCAGTTTATGCCTTTCCTCCTGTGCCTCTGCTCTCCAAAGTACTACTAAAGATCAAACAGGATAAACCAAGGATACTGATTGCATCAGACAGGCCACGCCAACACTGGTACCCCCTTTTGCGCAGTGTGTCACTGCTGGCTCCATGGCACCTGCCTCAGACTCCTACCCTGCTGTCGCAGCAGGAGAGCCAGATTCTGCACCCTCAGCTTCAAACCCTGAACTTGGCAGCCTGGCTAATTACCTAATCTCTCTGTTACCATCCCTCAGTAAACAAGGGCTAGATGTCATTTTGGAGGCAAGGAGGCCTAGTACTAGAAAATCATATGCTGAAAAATGGAAAAGATTCTGTGCCTGGAACCAAACTCAAGGGATGGGCATAGCTGTGCCCAATTTACCTCAGATTCTTCAATATTTAACGGAGATGCTTCACAAGGGCCTTTCTTTTTCCTCCATCAAAATTCATGCCTCAACCATTTCAGCTCATTACAACACAGAACCCACCCCTCTTCTCTCATCCACTGCTCAAGCAGTTCCTCAGAGGAGCCAAAAACTTAAGACCACCCAGGAGAACCCCAACTCCAGCCTGGGACCTTAACTTTGTATTGGAAAAACTCACTCTTCCTCCTTTTGAGCCAGCTGCAAGTGCAGAGTTAAAATTCCTTTTTTTGGAAAACAGTGTTCCTTTTAGCAATCTCTTCAGCAAGAAGGGTATCTGAATTACAGGCCCTTATGGCAGTGGAGCCTTTCATCTTTCATGCGAACATTGTGTCCCTCCAGACCAATCCCTCCTACATGCCCAAGGTAGTATTCAGTGTGGCTCTTAATCAGTCCATTCATTTGCCAACCTTCTTTTCTAATCCACAGAACAAAGGGGAACGGATACTGCACTCCTTAGATGTGCACAGACAACTTAGATTTTATTTGGACAGGGTTAAACCTCAAAGGAAATCTGAACAACTGCTGGTGGCATTTACTGCAGGGGGCAGAGGGGAAGGCTATTTCAAAGCAAACCATTTCTAAATGGATAGGCCATTGCATTCATTTCTGCTATAAGCACCATGGAAAACCTATCCCACAGGGGGATTAGACCACATTCAACCAGGGCTGCATCTACCTCTACAGCCTTTCTCCGAGGTGTCCCTATCAGGGACATCCTAGAAGCTGCTACCTGGATTTCTGTACATACTTTCACCAAGCATTACCATTTGTCAATTTTCTCTAAATCCAGAGCTGGCTTTGCCACTGCAGTCTTGCAGGGCCTTATAGCTGGTTCTAATTCTATCTAAATTCCTCCTGCCATCCTTAGCTTTGGGAATCTACCCAAATGTGATGACTGCAACAGTGAAACACGAAGAACATAGTACAGTTGTGTACACTTAGCATAAATGTAGATGTTCGAGTGTATTCACTGTTGCAGTCCTGGTTACCCTCCCTCCAGCCCACTGACTTCTTTTGGCTATACCTCTGTTCTCCTTTACCATGCTTAAACCAAGACATTGATAATCAGGCCGACTGAGGTAAGCAGGTAACCCAAATGTGATGATTGCAACAGTGAATGCACTTGAACATCTACATTTATGGTAAGTGTACACAACTGTACTTTCTTAGTCCCCAGGAAAGATTTGTCCAAGCTCAATCTTTTCTTACAAGTTTCCACCTTCAGGATGCTCACACTACAAACTCTTTTTCCTCTCTCCCTCAGGCTTTTCTGGTTTCTTTAGACATCAAGGACGCATACCTTCATATTTCCATTCACCTTCTATTCAGGAAATTTGTATGGTTTTCTGTTGTTTCCTCTCATTTTCAGTTTTGTGCTTTGACCATTAAACACTCTACAGCTCCAAAGGTATTAACAAAGTGTTTGGCTGCTGTCATTGCCTTTTGCAGACTACAGAGAATTCTCAGCTACCCATACCTGGACAACCTGCTTATCTAAGCAAAACATCCAGGCATCCTGTACCAGAGCCTTCAAACCACCATTTCCTTGCTGCTAAGTCTAGGACTCACTCTCAGCTAAAACAAGTCCTCACTAATCCCTTCTCAGGATCAGGTCTTCCTGGCCTGCAGGTTAAGGACAGACCTTATGATGGCCTTTCTGCCTTTCAAAAGATGCAGTCTCTGCTGATCTTCTTCCAGCCCTTGCGTCCTCTTACCTCTTTGACAGCCAGAGTGTTTCTCAGGATGTTAGGGTTCATGGCTTCTGTTATACCAATGATGCCTCTAGCCAGACTTCACATGCGCAAGTTCCAGTGGTACCTGAAAACACTTCGGTCTCAGCATGCTCATCCTCTATTTTGGTCTTCCGCTTCTTCCATGCCTGAAAAAGGAATTGCATTGGTGAATTCAACAAATATCTCCGAATCCAGGACTCCCACTTCAGGAGCTATTTACAGATACCTCAGACCTGGGGTGGGGAGCAGCTTTAGAGAACCCAAGGCCTGTGGTCTCCTTTGATAAGAAAGCAACACATCAACATCAAGGAAATGAGAGCTTCGATTCTGGCACTTCAAGCCTTCCATTCATCTCTTCAGCCAGACTCTTTGAAACTGTTCACAGAACGCCACAGTTCTTTGGTATGTGAACAAACGGGGAGACAAAGTCTTACCCTCTCTGCAGGTTAGTTCTACAAGCTTGGGAGATTGTCTTACAAGCAAAGGTAACTTTGACAGCTGTCTACATCCCCTCAGCTCAAAATGTTCTAGCAGACACACTGAGCAGATCCATGACACAAGCCCACAAATGGATGAGCCACAGGAATGTGTTTCTGGGCATTCTCCACTGGTGGGGAACACCTCAAGTAGATCTTTTTGCCTCCCCTCTGAACAGACAACTTACAAAAATTTGTGCCAGAGCTCCACACCCTCTGGTAAGCAAGGTGGACACCCTTTCTTTCTCATGGAATGGGATGTTTCTCTATGAATTCCACCTTTCCCACTTATTCAGAAAGTCTTGACAACCCCAAAATCTTGCTGGCAACTACCTTTTGGCCAAGACAGCATTGGTTCCCTCCTCTTCTGCAATTAGCCAAGGCATTCATCACAAGTACCTCACATGGTGGATCTTCTCATACAAGGCAGTGGAGCTGTCATTCACCCACATCTAACAACACTGAATTTGCCACTGTGGATGATAGGCTTCTGATTAATTTCAGGCACCTTTTCTCTGAGGACGTGCTTCTTATCCTGCAGGAGGGCTGGAAACCCAATACCAGGAGATCCTTTTTGTCGAAATGGAAGAGTTTCTTCATCTGGTGTGTTAACAAGTGACTAGATAATTTTTAGTGGATATTCCCCTGGTGCTGTCTTACTTGTGTGAGCTGCTCAAGCCTGGATGGACTTATTCTTCAGTTAAAGCTCATTTATCAGCCATTTCTGCATGCCCATCTTTATCCCCCCCCCTTAGCTATAGGTTAGAAGTTAAGCTTTTATTTAAAGGTGTGCTGCACATCAGATCTCTCAGGAAACCTGTCCCTCCTCCCTGGGATTTGAATTTTGTTTTGGAAGAACTGACTTAGGCACCCTTTGAACCCGCAGCTTCTGCTTCTTTAAAGCTCTGCACTTGGGCCATCACCTCTGCTAGGAGAATTTCTTCTGAGCTTCAAGCTTTAATGGCTTCACAACCTTTTTTAATTTTCCACAGGGAGAGGGTTTCTCTTCTTACCTGTCGTGCTTTCATGCCTGAAGTGGATAATGACTTGTCCCTTAACCAATCCATTCACTTGTCTACCTTTTTCCCTACCCCCTCAGAACTCAAGTGAGAGGGTACTCTACACTTTGGATGTACATAGACAACTCAGATTTTACCTGGATAAGACCAAATCCATTAGAAAGTCTGAACAATTGTTTATTTCCTTTCATCCCAGGGCTCTGGGTAAACCTATCCATAAACAGACCATTTCCTCTTGGATATCTAAAGCCATTTCTGATTTTTGTCTCAGGGGAAAACACTTTCTTCCTCAGTTAAGACCCATTGCATTAGGGCTGTAACTTCCTCTGGGGCCTTCTTTAAGGGTGTAGACACTGCCTCTATCTCCTGGAAGCATCTACTTGGTCCTCTGTGCACATCTTCACTAAACACTACACTTGGACTCTGTCCCAAGATCCAGGGCAGGTTTTGCCAGGGCAGTTCTGCATGGATTTATGGAGTCTTCCTGTGGTCCAAACTCCTTTTCCCTCTCATGAGCTTTGGTATTCTCCTTCATGTTATGAATACTGCAGCATGGGAATAGAAGGGCATAGAATAGTTGTGTAAAATCTTACCATAGCCATAAATGTCCTTCTATTCCATGTTGCAGTATTGTGTCCTACCCACCTTCTCACTTGGTTCATGTTCTTCTTTGGATGATAAATGCCTTTTCATCTTATCCTTGAACTGGTGTTCTGACTAGAGCATTCAGTTCTGAGGATGGTACCTGCAGACGTCACTTTTATGGCTTAGATCGGCTGCATCGTGTGTGCAACTTCACACATACCTAGCTGTAGTTTGTCTTTGGTATACTGGCTGGAGATTCGGGTCACCTATGCTGGGAATCCCTCATGTTATGAGTACTGCAACATGGAAGAGAAGGAAATCTATGGATATGGTAAAATTTTGCACTATTCTTTCTCCAGGGTGAGAAGTGCTTTCTGGGAGTGCATTTTTTTTATTTACATTTCTAGCATTCAGCAGCAGTACCTTTAGGTAGGTTGTAAGTGATGTTTGTAGTGTTGGATGATTTAACAAATTGGCACTGCCTAGAAAGGCACTATGGGAATAGATAATGTTTTTGTCAGTATCTGGAAGCCTATTGGTGACAAGTGCAAACCACCTCTGGCAAAGTATCATGGTTTGTCGATCATGTCTCCCCACGCTGACTAGATATTGGATCCCCTTGCAGTGGCACCAGAAGTTGAAGTCAGTTATGTTTTGCTGGTACTGTGGCATCATCATTGGTGAGGGCAGGATGCTACTCGAGGCTAGATTCATACCCTCCCGGGACACATATTCAGAGAACTCCATCATGTCTCTCTTGCTATTTTCCAGGCAGGTATGTCTTAGATCATTCATACCAACATGGACTATGACTGTGCCACTGATCACCACATACCCACTACTATAAGGCAGTCCTTGTTCATCTTGCATCTTGTATCTAAAGGTATGGCATCTAGGTCCAGGGATGTAATCATTCCACTGTATTCTGCTCTCACGAGGCTGATCATTGAATATAATACACTATTTCGTACATATCTGTCCAAATACTTGTCAAAACTGGAATAACCACAGCAATTTCTCACAAAAAAAAATAAAATCTAAGAGCCTAAATCACAAAAACTGTGCAGATCATCTTACAGTTTTGTCTCTCTTCTCAGTATCATACATATTACTAAGAGGTGACCTATGCTTTAAGTGTAGATCCTGAACAGACCTATTACACATTTGCAAGTCCAGTGGTAGCTTGTACACCTTTTCAAGAGATCTCAGTCCTGTTTAGAACATGAATAGAACATGTTGGACTGGTAGGTATGTATCAGAGACAACCTCTTCTACAAAACAATCTTAACACTACATAAAGAGCAGTATTCCTACTCTTTTCAAATGTAATTTGGATTAATGGATGTGAAATTGCAGATTCATCCCCAGTTTAGCACCCGTGCCCCACATGGATAGGGAAAATAAGTATATGTCCCAACATGTCCTTGTTCTTGTACACATCCGGGTTATTCCTGTGCAGAATATAAGTCCCGAAGTCTACCATGAAAGTATAAGGCTAGGCTTCTTATATTAATAGCCTTGTAAGTGCTTGTGAACCTATTCACTATAGACTAGGCAGAAGAGAAATAAGTTTGTCCTTGAAGTCAGTCATTGTTGAGAGGCTGGTGTGATATTCAAATTCCTGTATCCAGTTGTTTCCAGAATATTTTTGTTATGGAGGGACCAGGACATTTTTGGATGCAGAGCAAGCTAAGGAAGAATTAAAGAAGTTTAGCAAACTGAAGGGTGCTCTGCTTCACATTCTTCTAACAATAATAAAGTCCGCAAAGAGTATTTACCAGGGAAACCTTTACTGCTGTTTCAAAGGAAAATGATTCAATGACATAAAAGGCTGGAAAAATCAGCAGTATGTTGAACTGGAACCAGACCAGTGTTGGGAAGTAAAGATTATGTGGAACAAGACTAGCAGTAACGTGAAATTAGTGAGTAAATGAGAGAATTGTAAAGGGTTATTCCCATTAGACACAGTGTAGATGCAAGAACTGTAGTTTTGCAAGAATTAATGGTTGCAAAAGGCTGAGTTTGGTGACAGTATTAAACTGGTGGGAGGACTGTAATAAGGAATGATCCCCACTTTCTCATTAATGTGTAAAGAGACACTTAAGATACTGAAGAAGTAACAGTCTGCACATATTATTATTTCTGTAGTAAAATCCCTCATGTAAACTGCATGTTAATATTGTAAACCAGTTTCGGTGATGTGCAGAAGTATTTAAATGTGAGGTTGGGGGGGATATCAGTGACTGCTGTTTATGGTAGTGATATTTAAGGTAAGAAAATACTTTTTCTTAACTGTAATGTATCCAGGCTTTACATTGTAACAAAATAAGACAAGTTGGAAATAAGCTCTATAATATTGTGATCGTGGGCTGCTGGTGGTTTAAAAGTGTATTGATTGTATCATATGTGTATTAAAATATAATTATTTTCCCTATTTTTATACAGACTAATGTTTTTAGTTTAAACTACAGTCAATGGAGTTTTTAAAGCAATCAGCCTAGCAAAATAAAAAAAAAAAGAAAAGCATAAAAAATGTAGTTCTTTCTAGTATGTGCAAAGTAAGTAGCTTTTTATTTTCCATTAGCACCTTTTTGTTTTTTAGTTGAAGATAAGGAGCGAAACTGATACAAGCTATTAGTCATGAGAGATCTGACCAGTGTGATCTGAGTGAACTTTACCTGGCCTCTCTGTTGCATTTACAAAGATACTAGATAGTTTTCATTTTATTTGTAAATGTTTTCAGTTGAAGACAGCAAAACTACAAGTGAAAGCAAATCAGGAAAGGTCTGAACAATGTGTTCTGAGTAAGAGTCCAAGAAACATTGTAATAAGTATTTTAAAGGAAACCAAAACTGTGGGATATTAATAGTTTTGTAAGTAGTTGCCTCCCCAGCAGCTTTAGTACTTCACTGCATTAAATAAAACAGTGTAAAATTTAAATTATTTAAGAGTAGCCAGTGCACTTTTTCCTAAGGCTAAAAGCTGAAGTTTATTGAGAGCATGCACGTTGTTTTTTCACATTTGGATGGGGAATAGAGAAAGGATAAGAATAGATAGAATATGTTCAAGTGGAAACATAGACACACTAGCATGCTCTTTTAGATTAAATTTAAGTTTAGAAAAAGTAATGCCTGTTGGTCTAGCTTTCTATTTTGGGCAACTGCCTCAATATTGGGGGGGGGGGGACTTCCCTTTTTGGAAAGTGTATATAACTTTGTGGATTTGCTGCTGTGAGTTAAAAGGGGATGGGTTTAAAATTGTATTTTTTGTGCTTTTTTTGTTTCTTGCATGTTTTCATTGAAGGGAGAAGTCTGGGAAAATGTGACATGGGTTCAAATCAAGAAAATAAGCAGCAACTGCAGACATGATCAAACAGTATAGAAAGTTAGCCTGTCACACTTTAGTGTGTGCATGTTAGTTGCAAGTTGGAAGCATATATCCAAAAGAACCATCATGTATTATGTATGAAAGTAATAGCTTATATCAGAATGGTTGCTTTGTCAGTATTAGCATGGAATGTCAGTGGCCTTGCATATAAATGTAGAAAGCAAAGGAGTACTTAATTAAGAAGTGCAGGGTGCAAATAGTTGTTACAGGGGACCTAGCTGGTATAGAAGTAAACATATGGATTTGATTAACTCATTAACCCCGAGTACCTTTGCAGGGCGCCTTAGTGCTTACACCCGAGCACTCTGTGAGGCGCTTGAAAGTGTAAGCTGTTTCACCCGAGTGCCTTCCAGAAGCGTCGGTAAATTCACAGTCCCTGTTTAGCTCCACTGTTAGAAATTAAGTTGAAAAAGTACTTGAACTTTGTCAGGTACCTTCTCAACTTCGTTTTCATGGTGGAGTAACATCATGTTTGTATTTAACATTTTGGAGGAAATCTGCTTGCCATGCACTGTATATCTGCAAGCCGATTCTGTTATGTTTTCCGTGAAGCAAGTGGTGACAGCTAATCGGATTCTTGCAATCCAAGGTGCCACTTGCCAAACTATTCCACCTCCAGACGTAAACTTTCTTTCTTTACTTGTCATTTAAGGAGTCATTGTGTGATATCGTATGTATGTCATATTTATGTGGCAGTCTACTGCTTCTTCTAATAATTAAATGTATTCAGAACTTGGGTGTTGGCAGTTTTGATATCATTTTATTAAACTTGAAAATCACGAAAAAAACAAGCGTGAGAGTAGAGAAACACTTTACGCGCTTTATTCGCAGATTTCCACATTCAGTGCTGGGCCAAAGCTGTTTTATAGCATCGGGGTGACCGTGGCCACCATATTCTTGAGTCTTGGCCCCTTTATGGCACTTGCATAGAAAAATGAGACTAGTTCTAGCGAATAGCGCTCCCTCTGATCCCTAGGGCTGTAGTGCGAGTGAACATTCTGTGCTTGCCCGGCAAGAAAGACAGTAAATCAGAATGTTCTTTCTCCCCTCCGCAAACCTCCATGGCCTCCTACTCTTAACATAGTGTCACATCAGGTAACATTCAGGAATGTATACTATCATATTGTATTATACATGGTCACTTGTTGGAATTTGCATGTTTTCTGCATCTCTGAATACTTTTCTCCTGGCACTTAGTTTCCTTCCACCTCCAAAAACAAGCTTATTGGTGACTTATTCTGAAGCCTGCAGGTATTCCACATTTACATTTGTTCTTGTGTTAACGGTACAGAAATAAATATTCCATCAGTTAAGCACCCTGACTAGTTATAACGATCCATTAAAATTATACTATACTAAGAGCTTCTGGCAGGTAGGCAGGCTGGCAGCATTCACTTCCTCCTTCCCCTCACCTGGAAAAAGGCGAAAGACAAACAAAAGACAAACTGGAAAGGCATCAGAGACTTGTGGATCTCTGTCAGATGATGAAAAAAATGTAGCTAAACTAAGAGAAACATCAAGAATAATTTAAGCAAAAGCAGAATTTACAAATCAAACACTGTAGTCCCCATTGAAGAGTTGTAACATAACTAAAGTGCTTGATTCCTGGTGTGAAAGTAGGCACAGAGCGATCGGTGAAGGAATAAATGCAGAGTGTGTGTATGAATGTAGAAATGCCTGCATGTGTGTATGAGAGAGCGATCGGTAAAGGAATGAATGCAGAGTGTGTGTATGAATGCAGACGTGTCTGCATGGGTGTATGAGAGAGCGATCGGTAAAGGAATGAATGCAGAGTGTGTGTATGAATGCAGAAGTGCCTGCATGGGTGTATGAGAGAGCGATCGGTAAAGGAATGACTGCAGAGTGTGTGTATGAATGCAGACGTGCCTGCATGGGTGTATGAGAGAGCGATCGGTAAAGAAATGGATGTAGTGTGTGTGTATGAATGTAGAATTACCTGCGTGTGTGAATGAGAGAGTGATCGTTGAAGGAGTGAATGAACTGTGTGCGTGTGTAATTACATTACTGTGCAAAGGGTACATCAAGAGGAGGCCATCAGAGAGCTGTTTGACATCATTTGGAAGTCATCATTTAGGATTTTTTTCTGCTCTTCTTTCTCTCCCTCCCATAGATCAGGCAGCCTGTTTGCACCCAGTGAATGAGTGTCAGTTGCAGATAGCGATCATCCCTACTGCTGTCAGGATTATGTCTTGCCCTAACCCCCGTCCCTTTGTTATCCTTGTGGCAGCCCCAGTAGGAGTAGTTGCTTGCTCTCCCATTTCTCTTATGTGCTTTTTGTATGCATAACTCCAGCTACAGAGCACACTTGCTTGACACATATACGCACACATCATGCCCCTTAAAGTTGTCTCACTGCATCACTCAGTCTGTATTGGGTGTTTGTATTGCAGTAGACCAAGCTGCCTCCCTTTCTACAAGATGGGCAGACTGATTCTCCCCTTCAGTAGCTGACTCTTCAAGCATCCATCTTAGTAGTCGCTCCTAAATCACCTAGATTACAGCTGGGGCTTCATCTGTTTGTGCCATGGAGCCTAAATATCTAGTGGAATATAACCACATAGTTGTGGAGTTACGAGCTCAGAGTGCTAATTTATAACACCAACACAAGCCCTTGTGCTGTCTTTGCCTGCCTTGAAGTCGCTGTATGCCTGAGACATCAAGAAGGTGCATTGCATTCTCTGCTGGAGCTAACACCAGAAATGTCTCCCATTCCCCTTTGGATCCTTCTGGGAAGGTTTTTAGATGGGAATAAATTGATATTCTTCCTTTAGAACACAGTTGTTGTAGTTCTTACTCCTGGGACATAACCACTGTGTGTCCTCATATATCCCTTCTATTTTCTAGAATTCAGGATCCCTTTGCCCTTTACATGGCACATGCCTAAGACCCCTAGTATGCTCATGCATGTTAGTATAGGATGAGTATTCTGGTTGTACCATCTTTGAACTTTCTTGCCACAGTTTGCAAGTGCAGATGCCTGTTTGCTTGTCAGCATCATGAGCATTGTTACTTCTCCCAATCTGGGAAATCTGCTGCCACTTGAAAGCACTTTCTTCTTCCATTAGGGTGCTCCATACTTCTCTTCTTATTCTTATCTTATCTTCTTAAATTTATTTTATTTTCCCCAAATAGAGGGTCCAGCAGCAGGTAATTACTTTCTTTTTCCTAATATTTGGAGATTTTACCTGCTACTGGATCCCTCTATTTTATGTGGGCACTCGGGGATTGCACAGATCGCGAGAGGGGAAGTTGCTACAAGGCGCTCATTAGTTTAGAATAACGCTCAGTTAATGTGATAATGCACTGTCATGGTTAACTGGCTATTTTGTTTTATTTTTTTATAATTATTTTATGTATTTATGTGCCAATGTGTTTGTGTATACTTGAGCAGTCAGCTTCACAGAGTGGTCCCTCTGAAACAGGCAACAATGGTTGCGATCCTTTTTTTTAATGAAGCATTGTCAGAATCAATAATTCCTTGATAATTTCAAAGCTCTTTTATGTTGCATGGCAATCCATTATTAAAACTGCCTTCATGCAATCCAGTAGGCATAGAATTGTTGCTGTTTGATAAACGTATATTCTTTCTACTGAAACTGGAGAGCTGAGGCTGAACCGCTAAGTGCTGGCAGGTAACTGGAAGTGCTTACTTGGATTTACAAGTTCTGTGACTAGATTGGTGACAGCACTTTCAGTTTATTTAACTTTGAAGTTGTTTGCTAATATAGATTTAATTAGACTAAATGGTTTCTATGAGTTCTTGCTTTTGTTTTAGAATTGACTGCTTTGAGTGCAGTTTCTGTTGAATGTAGGTTGCTACTGTGCTGTCATAAGTGATGTATACCCTAAAGCTGAAGTAGTTATCATTTCAGCAGAGTTGTCTTTTTTGTCAGTGTGTTAAAACTCTCAATGCTGTTAGATTTTACTTAACAGCAGTGTTAAAACTGACTGTTGTTTCACATAAATGTACTATGCATTTTATAGGCTCTGTGCTACTTTCAGGGTGTCAGCCTGGTATTGTCTCTGAACTGCATTGTAAAGTGACAGTTGACCGTTTTCAATGCTGCTAAAGGGAAACAAATATATATGCTCTCTGTATGCAGGACACTATAGTCAATGGATTGTAGTGATTTCAACGATCAATGCTACTTTTGTCTCCTTTTCATGGACCACTATAGATGTTTTTTTCACATTTATCTTTTGAACTGTTGGTAATGGTGTATCCCATGTGCTGTAGATGTGATCATTTTCTATGATGCTTTGTGGCTCCAGTGTTGTTCAGCTACTTCCATATTATAATGTTTGCATTATCCCCAGTGCAAGAGTCTTGCCACATTATTATGCCTTTCAGTATACAGTCCTTCTGTCATTAGCAGCAAGGTGTGCAACTGTTGCCAATTCTGTTTTAAAAAACCTACATTTGTCTGTTTATCCCACATGTTCAATGGACTCTGTAATAGTAAATAATTTCCTCATACCTAAAAAAATACTCTCTGGTTGGTGGTAGAGTTCAAAAATACATTTTACAGAAGACAGTTAGTATAAGGAAGGTAGACTTTACAACAGAAGTTGACATTAGAAGGACCAAAATTAGGTGATATAAAATATTGAGTGTTAACTATACAAATTAGAGAAGGTTAGAAAAATTGGGAAGAGATAATGGAAAGGCAATATACAAGGGAACAATCGGAGGATATCTTTACAGCTCCAAAGTGTGCAGCAAAGTCCAAAAGTTTTGTATTCTTGAAAGTGTTTGCATACGCAAATTTGTACCACAGGCAGACTTCCTGAACCTAGCACTGTAGGACAGATGGTGTTTACCCCTTGGCAAGTCTGTGTAGTAATCCACAGACAGTTTATTGTATTTTTTAAAGTTAACCATTTTTTTTTCTTGCTTTAACTGCAACTCCTGCCCCACCAGAATGGGTATGTCCATCCTCCCTGCTTATATCACCAAGCTCCAGAGCTGCTAATTGAACACAGGTCACCTGGCCAGTGTCAGAGCTTTATTCCTATATGCCATGGGCACAGGCTCTATTAATTTCTTTGCTATCATAATGTTTGGTGCGTGTGTGTATGTTTTTGCACCAAATGATTAAAGCCGCACCCTAATGTTCCATTCCTTTCACTTTTTTTTTGTTACTTGCATAGTCCTGTAAAAATGTTTTTGGTTGGGTTCAGTCATTGTCCATGTTGGTGTGAATGACCTGAGCCGTACCTCCCTGGACTACATGAAAAGAGACCTGGAAGAGCTCTCTGATCACGTAGCCCAGGCTGGTATGACCCTGACCGTGAGTAGCATCCTGCCCTCACCAAGAATGATACCACAGTATAAAGAGAAATTATCAATTTCAACAATTGGCTAAGCTTCTGGTGTCATTCAAAGGGGATCCAGTGTTTATCAGCCTGGGATGACATGCTCGACAAGCCACGCTGCTTCATAGTGCCTTTTTTAAGCAAGGCTCAAAAGACAAACCCACCGCCGTAAATGGCACAGGTAACACAAAACTGAGGGTAATGCTACTCAATACCAGAGGTCTAAACCTCAAAATGCACGCACTCGAGGCACTCCTCAGTATGGAGAAAATTGATATATGTGCAGTAACAGAAACCTGGTTTAAGGCTCCAGAGAGCACCCCAGCACTACCAGGCTACAACTCATACCATACATTTTGGCCACAAAACCCGGACCAAAATACAAAAGGCGGGGGCATATCCATATTCATCAAGGATACCCACACCTCCAGGTTAGTGGCACAGCACAATGCTTCAGAGATCATCCACGTGCAACTAACAATGAGCAGAACTGCAATTCAAATTGTAGCTTGCTACAGATCACCCACCATGTCCCAGGACCCCCATTCCGCATTTCTGGAAACACTGGGAAACGTAAAGGTCCTACCAAACACCCTGATATTGGGTGATTTCAATTACCCAAACATTAACTGGGAGAACTACTCAAGTAATAACTCCCTTGCCCAACATTTCCTAGAATTTATAAGCTCAAATGCCCTGGATCAACTGGTCAATTCCCCCACCAGAGGTGACAACATATTGGATCTGGTCATCACCAACATGGGCAACCGGTGTTCCACACCAGAGGTCAACCCCTCACTGGTTAGATCCGACCATAAACTAATCACTCTGGATATCCACATTCCACCCCCACCCCTGGTCAAAGAAACCACCGTGAAAAACTTTTCAAAAGAAAACCACTTTACTTAAGACCATGGTGGAAAGTTTCAAATCCCCATTGCTAAAGGATAACGCTGCCCAAGCTGCAAAATCCTTTACTAATGCACTCTACGGGCACCTACAAGAATGCATGGATCATGCTATCCCAAGCAAACCCAAGACTCACTCCTCCAAGAAAAGGAAACCAGTCTGGTGGACCCCTGCCATAAACAAGCTATAAAATAGGAGGAGGAAACTAGTACAGAAAAGAGTAAAATCCCAAGAAGGGAAGACATCCCTGATCAGTATCAGGAAGAAACTACGATCCCTCATAAAATCATCCAAGGCTAGCTTCAAAAGAAAAATTGCCAAGGACACCAAAGATAATCACAAGGCATTCTTTAGCTATGTCAAGAATCTAAGTGGCAATTCTCAGATCTGCTCGGAGTTGGTGCAGAATGGCACAAAATACACTGAACCGACCGATATCGCCAACATCCTGGCAGACATGTTCATTGCAAACTTCACCCCTCTCTCACCCCCCAAAAGGGCCCATAACCATACCAGAAGAATGTATAGTGCCCCTGAAATCAGACACTCGGGTTAAAACAGCGCTCTCCAAAGCTAAAAATAGAGCATCAAAGGGACCGGACAGTGTCCCAGGCTGCGTCCTACACAAGCTCAAAGATGAACTAACCCCTCACCTAAACACACTGTTCAAACTCAGCCTCTCCACAGGCTACATGCCCATAGAGTGGTGCACAGCAACGGTTATTCCGCTCCACAAAGGTGGAGCCACAACAGACCCCGGGAACTATCACCCTATAAGCCTGACTAGCTTGGTCTGCAAGGCTATGGAATGCATCATCATGGATCTCATTAACAGAGACATTGGGAACCTCCAAACACTGGACCCTACCCAGTTCAGCTTTGTTAAGGGCAGATAATGCCTCCTAAAACTGGTGGGCTTCTTTGAGTCAGTTACCAAGGCTGTAGACAAGGCAAAGGTGGCCCACACAGCCTAACTAGACCTCGCAAAGGCCTTCGACACCATTCCCCATTCTGGTATTATAGACAAGCTCACCAGCCTGAGCATAAACCCCTACATCACGAGATGGGTTGCCAAATGGCTCACAAACAGAACCCACATGGTAAGAGTTGCGGGAGCTAGGTCTGACTCTAATCTGGTTACAAATGGCGTTCCCCAGGGCTCAGTCCTAGGACCCATCCTGTTCGGCATATACTTCTCAGAGGTACAGGCAAGCATAGGAGGACTATGGCTGGCCAAGTTCACAGAAGACTGCAAACTAGGTGCTATAATTGACACTTCGGCTGACACAGACATCCTCCAAAAGGGTCTCACTGAGACAGATACCTGGTGTCAAAACCATGGCCTCAAGCTAAATGCCAAAAAGTGCATAGTCATCCCCTTTGGAAAAAACACAGTACCCACAAACTGCCACGTAGGGGGTAGCCCCCTAAATACGGAAGACGTAATAAGGGATCTGGGGACCCAAATAGATAGTAATCTCTCCTTTGATAATCACATTTCCAAAGTGGTTAGAAAATCCTTCTATGTGGCCCACCAAATCACAAAAGGGTTTACATCCAGATTAAAAGAGGTCATTGCGTCCCTCTACGCATCACTCATCCGACCCATCATAGAGTACAATGCCCCATTTGGGATGTACCTTACAAGAAACCTGCAACAGCTGGAAAGACCACAGAAGTACCTCACCAAGAGGATCACTGGCCTCAAACAGATGCCCTATGCAGCTCGACTGAAGAAACTCCAGCTGTACTTGGTTGCATACCGCCTACTCAGAGGTGATCTCTGCCTGACATACAAGGCCATGTCCAAAGCAGACTTGATGGACATGCTCCACCTAAAGAAAAACATATTCCCCTCGAAACACACGCTGTAGGGATCTAAACCTCACCACAACAATAAATAGGACGTGCTGGAGGGATAGATTCCTGTCCCAGAGACTTCCCATGCTCTGGAACAAGATTCCAATCTACATTAGGCAGAGCTCCTCACTAACACTGTTCAAGAGAAACCGTGATGAGTGAATGGGAAACAGAAAGTTTACTCCGGGGCTCACTTCAGTGGTTGTGCTGGACAGAGGCACAGGGAACTAATCTAAGGGGGCGGCGAAAGCTAATACATTCCGGCTAGGCTTATAAATGCCTTTGGGCAGATAGCCTAGTACATACCTATGAACCTATGTGGTAGTACACAAACACAGTATATACATATTCCATTTTGAGATGTACCACACACATAAACGTGTATGTGTGCTTGTGTTGTCTGTATGCGTATATGTGTGCATATCAGTGCAGTTTTTGTTTTGAGCTTCTTTAGTCAGTTTTTTTTTCTTGAAATGCAGTGGTGTAGTTGTTATAGTCGAGATGCAGAACATCGACTACAGCGTAGTTCTTTGTTGCACAAAATGAAGCAAGAAAAAACAATGTAACTATATTACATTTAAGTTATCGGAGTGTGGGGCAGAGTTTTAGTTAAGTAGGGTTACAAGTGTGAATGCAAATGGTTTACATTTGTGATTATTTTGGTTTGTGTCTTTATTACTGATAAAACTGTCTGATGTTTTGTGTTTTATTTGCAATAAATTATATATGTACACATACATATATGAAGTATATGATGTGTATTTGTGAGCATGTATAAATATGCAGTGTGTAGTAGAAATGCAGTAGTAGGACTGTGAACTATTAATAATTCAACATATTTTTTCCAAGTCAAAAAGCAAAATGCAGCTCTGTGATAAGAAATCCTGGACTCTGTTGTACCTTTGAAGATGTGTTTTGTTGAGTTGCAGATTAGAAGTCTGTCATGCTTTTTCTGGTGGCTTTGGTAAATTGCCAAAGATGCAAGGTGGATCTAAAAAAAAAAAAAAAAAAAACAATATAAGCAGACCTCTGCTGTGAGTGAAGCAGAGTATTTTGGCTAATTTTACTTGCCACTTTGCACTGTGGGAGAGTAGTCACTATACTTGTACATTATGATAGAATATCTCCATGTTTTACTCATCTACATTTTTTAGTCTTTCTCTTGGCTTTGTATTGATCTTTGCATGCCTCTGGATATATTTTTAAGGTGAAAGTTAATCAAATCAGTTTGTTTTCTCACAAAATAACTAAATGTAAGTTTTGCCTCCCTAGTTGCTAGTTTTGATTCAAAACTGAAGGAAACTGGGAAGTTTGCTTTAGGTTTAGGTGATGGGGTGGAAGGTACATCTAGGCAAGTCAGGATATTGCTTGGGTGAATGTTTCATTTTGGTGCATGTACATACCAGTAAATGTTACTGAAGGGTCATTTGATCAAATATTTCATTCTGGCAGTTGTGCATGCTTCATTTTATTGAACAGGTCACTTGGGGGAATGCTTCATTTAGGTGGTTGCACATAACTAGCCAATGTTAATGAAGGGTTATTTGTTGAAATGTCTTATTTTGGTGATTGTGCATACCTCAATATTTTACTGAAGGGGGTGCTTGGGAGAATGTCTCATGCTGGTGGATGTGTATACCTGGACATACTAATGAAGAAGTTGCTTGGGGAAATACTTCATTGTGCATCAGGGAGGTTCTTGTGCATACATGATCAGACTGCTGAAGTGAACACTGGGTAATATAGTTCTCATGCAAAGTTTAGCTCTGTCCTTCTCTGTCTCTCCTAAAACTGATGACTTCTGGAGAACAGGTTATGAAACTGCCCTAAAGGACAATAATTATAGTTATAGTCTTATTTTACTTCAGAAAATGTTTACTAAGTCACATTATCTTATTCAGTCAATATCTTTGTCCTTGATTATGATGAAATGTTGGACTGGTGGATAACCGGAACAGTGCTAGTAAATATAGCCAAACATTCTGAATGAATATTTTGATTTACTCTTTTCTTTGTACTGAATAATGTCTGGGTGCTATGAGAGGCTTAGTATTTTATTGGTGATTGTTGGCATTGCTCAACCAGATATTTGGGACCATATTTCTGCATTTTTTACTTCTGTATCTCATTGTAGCCAGAGGGATGATTAGGTGAGATAACATGAATTACTACTTTTTGAGCGAATTCTTACATAGATCAGCCAGATAAGTTTGACTTCTCTGCTTGTATTATTCTATTTCTGATTATACTCAGTAGTTGCCTGAGTGAGATAAAAGTTATTACTTGCAGACTACTACCAGCATGGAACTACCTAGCGTTGCCACCCCTCCTTTTTTTTCCCGGAGTGTCTGAAAATCAGTTGGGCACTCCGGTTCTCACTCTGAGACTCCGGAAATAAAAAGAACTTCGTCAGCATGTCTGTACGCTGATGAAAAAAATGGCATTGCCTTCTCAGTTGATTGGCTGCTTGCTGCATCAAGAGGCTAACGCAGCAAGCAGCCAATCAACACTTAGATTTACTAGTCGATGTCCGCAAAAGCCCGCAAAAATTAAGGCATAAAAAGTGGGGCTTTCAGCTATGTGTTGCCTTTTTCCAAAAGGTGAAGAAGGAACTTAAGGTCTGAAATTTATTTGCTTTCTGCTGCTGCCTGCTGCTGGTTCGGATTGTACGGCTGTTCGGGATGTCTTCACTGGTTTGCCTGGTGTGGTCTTGTGGCTGTGTCCTTGTGTGCTGTCGCCTTTTGCTGCTGGAGCCTGGACTCGGGAGAAGGAAGGATTCGGGACACTTGGGAGCCCTGCTGCTTGCTTGCTGGAGCCTGGAAGGGAAGAGTAGTGCTGTGGACCGGGTGATATTGTGTTTTTCCCCTGCTGCTTGCTTGGCTTGCTGTGCCTTTGCAACTCGTGTTAGCTGCCTGTCCTGATGTTCTTCGTGTTTCACTGTTGCAGTCATTACATTTGGGTAATCTGCTGGCAGGTTGCCCTCAGTTGGCCTGAATAACAAAGTCTTGGGTCCTGTGTCAGTTGCTGTCTCCTCTTCTAGGACATCAGGTCATCAAGGGTGTAAAGCATGCAGCCAACGCCATTTTATTCAGTCTTTCTTGCCGCGTGGTGCCCGAAGCAGAAGCAGTTCGCAAGTGCCGGTCGGACAACTCCTGAAATTTTCACATTAGAGTTTCAGAACCAAAGTCTTCAAATGAAAGCTAAGTACCCCGTTGGGGAAACTTTTTCTTGTGTCTTACCGATGTCAGTAAAAGTTAATAATTGCATTACTTGTGGGAAGCAAATACCTCCTAAGGATTTTCATTTCTACTGTATTCCTTGCCTAGGCCCAGATCACAATGTGCCTTGCTGTTGGTTTTGTGCTAGATTTAACCAATGCACTATTAAGCATCGGTATATTTTTGCTTCTAAATATTTTGGTTCAAGATTTAATTATCCTGAAATGTTATCGGTTAGCAATCCAACTACCGGAGTTCACAAAAAATGCAAAGAAAAAGAGAGAGACAGACCGTCAAGGTCCAAAACCAACGATGAAGCTTCTCCTAAGCCAGTCGCCGGTTCGCCGGTACTCAGTGATGCGCTTTCGCAGCCCCTGATACCTGCTACTTTTGAGTCACAGGCCTCTACCGAGACCCATTCGGAGTCCGGTATGCCACGGGATTCTCAGAGTATTGAACCCGCTGATGTCTCTTCCTTGGATGGGTCCGGAGCCGCTGAGCAGGCACCGGCTTCTGAGGGTGTTTTCAGGCCTCAACATTTTTATATTAAACTGATGCCAGCCTCAAAATCAAGGTCAAAAACTTTTTCTATGTCTAAAAAACTGACGCATGAGCCATGTGCTTAGGCCCCTATGCCTAAAAAACAGATGATCAAAATGGCTGAGGATTTAATTACCTTGATCAGGGGTTCCCAGCCCCCCCCCATCCGCTAAGAGGCCTAGGCAAGGCACTGATTATGAATCTTCAGATCAGGTTTCCATTTCTTCTGATTCCTCTTCTGATCAGGAATTTTCTATTCCACCCTATGAGGATTCTGATGCAGAGGAATCCATCCCATCTGCATCTCCTCCTGAGGATTACTCTTTTGGAGAG